>NC_136799.1:7157918-7182918 GCF_951216825.1 Electrona antarctica | reverse complement strand
GACACAAAACAAAAAAGAAAAACAAATGAAATGGCAACATACATAAACAGCAATATGCTACAATGATGAAGAGACAAGATACATTGTGTACGAACACACACACACACACACACACACACACACACACACACACACACACACACACACACACACACACACACACACACACACACACACACACACACACACACACACACACACACACACACACACACACACACACACACAGAGCAGTGTTACCTGAGAGAAGCAGAGATGCAGTATGTTGGTGTTGAGTTTGGTCAGAGTTCTGGTGAAACGGTAGCGACTCAGGTTCTCTCCACAGAACTCACTAGAACACAAACACACACAGACACAGACACCTTCATCACAGAACTCAATAGAACACAAACACACACAGACACCTTCATCACAGAACTCAATAGAACACAAACAAACACACACACACACAGACACCTTCATCACAGAACTCAATAGAGCGTTGCAGTCGTTCTATTGAGCCAGGGACCAGGAAATGAATCCCAATGCATTTTTCCCATAGACATTTCAAAAGGTATTTATTTAAAGACGGTTACGCCGCGGACAAAGCCAACTCGAGTCGTGACAACTCATGACAACACAAACAATATTTTGGACCAAACAAATAATTACAAAGAAAAACAACAAAAAAAGTGTTGTAACCTGCCGTTTTTTTTTTCTTTCTAATTATTTGTTCGGCCCAAAAAATTGTGTTTGTTGTCATGATTTGTCACGACTCGAGTTGGCTTTGTCCGTGGCGTAAACGGCTTTAAATAAATACTTTCTGAAATGTCTATGAGGAAAATTAACGGAGAATCATTTCCTGGTCCATGGTAGGGGGCGGGACTGCGACGCTCTATAGAACACAACACACACATTCATCACAGAACTCACTAGAACACAAACACACACACAGACACCTTCATCACAGAACTCACTAGAACACAAACACACACCTTCTTCACAGAACTCAATAGAACACAAACACACACACCTTCATCACAGAACTCACTAGAACACAAACACACACACAGACACCTTCATCACAGAACTCACTAGAACACAAACACACACACAGACACCATCACAGAACTCACTACAACACAAACACACACACAGACACCTTCATCACAGAACTCACTAGAACACAAACACACACACACAGACACCTTCATCACAGAACTTACTAGAACACAAAGACACAGACCATTTATACTCTAAGTCTTAGAGTATAAATGAGTATAAATGGTCATGTCATGTTCAGGAATAAAGTCAAAGTCGTACGATTTGTCACACACGTTACCGCAGTGAAATTTGTTCTCCGCATTTGACCCATCTCTTGGAGCGGTGAGCCACAGCCAAGGAGCGGTGAGCCGCAGCGTGCGCCGCGCTCGGGAATCATTTGATTAGTAGATTTGACCCCCAATCCAACCCATTGATGCCGAGTGTCAAGCAGGGAGGCATTGGGTCCCATTTTTTACAGTCTTTGGTATGACCCGGACGGGGATCGAACCCCGACCTCCCAGTTTCAGGGCGGACACTCTAACCACAAGGCCGCTGGTACAACAAGGTTGCAGGTGTATGATCTTAGAGTAGGTAGACCTTCGGTATCGTTTAATATCTCAACCAGTTAAAACTCTACACTGTTTTCACCCTAGACTAAATATGTTTAAGGATCTTAAGGTGGTTGCACACTGGACGCGTTTTTCGGAAAACCGATGGAGAAACGTGCTCGGTGTGTGGAGACCTTTAGTGTGAGAATTGGGATGCTAGTGTTCATGTGGTTATATAAGTCACTGTAAGAAAAATAGCCAGCAATCCTTCTGGTACTTAAACGGTCCGTCAAAAAATACTTTAGACTAAAAATACTTTAGACTGACCGTGATTCAGTGTTGCACCCAGGTCCACCCTAATAAAGCTGTCACAATAGTTTGCATTATTGTCTCCACCAGGCCGAAGGCATGGGGAGAGAGTATGTTTTGCACTCCGTCCGTGTGTGTGTGAGTCCGTCCCTCCGTCCAGGTGTGTGTGTGTGTCCATCCGTCTGTGTACAGCTAATCTCCGGCACCGTTAAAACCCGGTCGATGCCAAATTTTGCACACACACTCCCTGGATGCAAACGATGAACCTCTTTATATTACTTCTCCAGATTCAGTCCAAAAATCCCGCAAATCGTTACACACTATCTCTATAGTCATGTGTTCAAGGCGGATCTGTCTGATATTTCATATTCCATCCTAATTGTCTAACATTGGCTTTCAAAGTTTGCAGGATTTGCCCGTTTTGAACAAAAAGCCTCAAATCATGAACGCAGCATGCAATTTACATGAAATCTTTCACAGACTTTCCTACTAGGCTGAGGAATATATCCCACCCTTTTCACATTGGCCTGTTATAGCGCCACCAACAGGTGGATTTTTTGCAACACACATTTTTGGAACAAAATGCCTCAAATCATCCAATTGCCATCCAGGGCGTAAGAAGAAATGGCACCCTTTTCACATTGGCCTATTATAGCGCCACCAGGAGGCCACAACCTGACCTGCCCTGGTGGAGACTTGTGCCCCGAGGGGAACTTTTTCGAGTTCATACATGCTGAGGAAGGCTTGACGTCGCAGCGCGTCCGTGTTGGTTTGCCGTTTGTCTGTGCATGACAAATGAATTGGTTAACGTGTACTGTACCTGTTACAGAGCTTCATAATGAGTTAATGAGTTGTTAATTGGGTAGTGTAGGTTAATTGGGACAGGTGTGTACCTGTTACAGAGCTTCTTAATGAGTTGTTAATTGGGAAGGTGTAGGTTAATTGGGACAGGTGTGTACCTGTTACAGAGCTTCTTGGGCAGGTTGACATCCAGGATGTGAGACAGGATGTTAGCTAGCTGGGTGGCGTAGCACAGCGCCGCGCTGATGGTGTGAGCAGGATTGATATGGTCCAGCTCTGTTGGACACACACACACACACACACACACACACACACACACACACACACACACACACACACACACACACACACACACACACACACACACACACACACACACACACACACACACACACACACACACACACACACACACACACACACACACACACACACACACACACACACACACACACACACACACACACACACACACACACACACACACACACACACACAATAATTAGGGTCAACATGTTAAACACTGTTTACTTAGGCCTCTTTTAAACGGCGACCATCTCCAGATAAAACGGCAAAGTCCAGTTGCGTTCTAATTATTTATTGAACCTTACTAGAGAACGCACACTTTATGAAAACACTATAATGTCGCTAGGTGGCGCTAACGGGCTGCCAAATAGACCAGTCACCCACATACAAGAAGAAGAACCAGGTAGCCCCCCCTTCACGCAACCCTATCAGGGTTTTGAATGACGCCTCCAGACCACGACGGGGTTGTGGCCGTCACTCGCTGCCTGCTTCCTATACTAACACATCGAGGTGACAGACAGGCCGACAGGCAGCCCAGATGCAATTTCTGGGGTCATTTTGTAAACAAATACATATTTAGCCCCATGATCGAATGCCCCCACCCCCCCTGTCAAAAATAGCTAAAAATAGAAAATGAACACTCCTCTTTTACTTTCCCTCTAACCTAAAACATAAATCTTGGTTGAAAAAAACTAAAGTTGTCCTTTTAAATATACAAATAAATGACATTTAATAATGTTATACTTCCAAAAAAAGCTTGTAGATCTGCTATTTTTGAAAAATCATGAAAATGTGGTGCAAATCGTTGACTATATATTCTTTCAGAGCAAACGAGGGGGGTGTCGACGGCCAATTACATATATTTTTGGGGGTCCTTGACATGAAAATGGGGGTCATGAAAACGACTGACATGGGGGTTATTCAGAAAACTGTCAGGACTTGGAAGACATTTTGTAGAAATAAATGGGTTAAAGACAGCCCTCGTGCTGTGTAGGACAGACGGTGGGTCGGGTGTCGTCACCTGGTCCTTGTTGGCTGCTGCTCTTCTCCTCCACCCAGCTGTAGTAGGTGGAGCAGTCCCCGTTGCTGGGCAGGGTGACGGGGGTCCCCGTGATGCTGATGCTGGTCTCTCCGTTCTGGTCGTCCCAGACCCAGCGGCCAGACAGGTACGTGGTCCGACGAGCCTCCGCCAGCTCGCTGACCGTGCTGGAGGTCAGCGCCGGGTCGCACTCCGCCAGCACGTCCGCGGGGTCTCTGAGGGACAGGAAGAGTGGACGGGGACGTATTACGCAGTGTTGTTTTCGTCGACTAAAACTATGACGAAAAATGTTCGTCGACTACCTTTTTTCCACTGACAAAAACAACATAAAAACTAAATAAAAACTAAGCCATGATGACTAAAACTATGACAAAATATACTGACAATTTTGTTTTGTCAACAAATAAAAACTAGACTAAAATGTTAGGAAGGGACTAGTGGACAAGAGATCCAGTATAAGTCAATTTACACTTGTTTGCATGCTGAAAATAGCAGATATCGCGGTCCCGTCGCTGGTCGCGTTAGAAGTAATCACACCTCCGGTGGTTGGCGATCTCCTCTGGGTTTTTTGAGTGGTGTAAACCACTCCTACAACTGGCTTTGTTAGTCTGTCTGTCTGTCTGTCTGTGCCAAAAAAATTAGCATGGTTGCTACGGTCACCCAGTTCACACGGGTGCGATTTCATTACGTCAGACCACAGCTGATCAGTCTATATAAGACCTTACACCACTCAGTTCACACGGGTGTGATTTTTTTTGGCTACATCTAGCACCTTCCAAGATGGCACCGTGACACCCTGAAATGGGCTCTGAAGCAGCAAATCGCGGCTCGCACTGATTTAATGGTTCCAAATGAGCTGGGCTCACAGGGTGTTAATATCGCACCGCCAACCAATGAGCTGGGCGCACAGGGTGTTAATATCGCACTGCCAACCAATGAGCTGGGCGCACAGGGTGTTAATATCGCACCGCCAACCAATGAGCTGGGCGCACAGGGTGTTAATATCGCACCGCCAACCAACGGATCACTGGATGATCTGCAGCTCTAGCTCCTGAGCCACAGCCCCCTGGGGGTCACCGTCGGTCGGACAGAATTGTCATTAAATGGGGGTCCGTGGTAACCTGACTCCGCCAGATGGGGCAGCAGAGAGTACACTGGGCGGGATCAAGGCAGCACTGTGTATGCCTTGATCCCGCCTCTAGCTGCCGCTGATTGGCCAGGCCGTTTTGTGGCCGGGCATCAAGTCTGCCTGAGAGTTCCCAGATGGGAGCAAAGCAAAGCAAAGTTACTATATTTACCCCGGGTAACTGGACTAAGCATCAGATACTTGTTTACAGCCAGGCCCTGCTCATAGAACATTTCATGGTAGTGGTTCAATGCCTTGCTCAAGGGCACTTCAGCGGTGGTAATTTTAACGTGCCGGTCCGGGGATACGAACTGGCGACCTTCCGGTATCAAGACCGCTCCGCAAACCGTTCGGCCACCGTTGCCACTAAGGAGGGGGGAACCCAGTGTACTCTCTGCTGCCCCATCTGGCGGAGTCAGGTTAGGTCCGTGGACTAATGCATGTCAAACTGGGGGGGGGTCCTCGAAATTAAAATGGTAACTTGAGAATCACTGCTGGTGCAGTAAAGAAATCTTCTCTTGTGGGGGTCCTTGGAACATATTTTCAAATGGACATTTTCATGTCCTTGACATGTTTGGGGAACCTCTGTACTGCAGTACCTGCTGCCCTGCTTGTCCTCCTGCAGAGGGAAGATGTGCGTGGTGAGCTCCAGGATGTTGTCCCTGCGCTCCTGGGCTAGGAGCTCCAGGCGAGCCTGCAGCTCCTTCCTGCGGCGCTCCAGCATCTCCCCCAGGCGGCGGTTGTGGCGCTGGAGCTTGTCCCGTTTCTCCTGGTGTCTCCCCGCTCGCCGCTGCAGCCTCTGGCTCTCCTCCTGGGAGCGCAGGAGCAGCTCCTTACCTAGCAAGAGAAGGAGGAGGAACACGTAATACTACCATAGACAAAAACGTAGACGCCTCTTTCGGCAATTTTAGGCACAATTTTCCCGAGATTCCTTGCGAAGCATATGCCTTCAATGAGCGGAAGCTTGTCAAGCTTCAGCGTGCGTAACAGAAGTCCCGGAAAAGGCGCGCTGTGATTGGCCAGTAGTCACTTGAGTGACAGCGAGAGACATGAGTGAAGTCACTTGGGCAGCGTGCCTTCAGCGCTTCCTTAGTCTCGCGTTGCCAGACTGTTGCCTCTCGCAATTTTCAATGGAATAGTTGTCTGGCTACGCAAGACTAGCGCTTCCTTATGGCACTACCGCTTGACTTCCTGCCTTCATTGGAGACACGTCGCTCCAATGAACTGCTGCGGCCAATGAGGGATGTATTTTTTTTATATCTATGATATATACTATAACCAGTGGTTCCCAAACCTTTTCATGTCAAGGACCCCCAAATTGACACGAATTGGCCCCGCGGACCCCCATTTGAAAAGATATGCCAGGGACCCCCATAAGAGAAGATTTGTACGGTTCTAGCAGTGATTCTCAACCCATTTAATTGCAAGGACCCCCAGTTTGACCTGCAAATTAGTACAGACCCCCATTTAATGGCTTTTCTATCTCTGGGACCCCAAAAGGACCCCCAGTTTGACATGCAAATTAGTACAGACCCCCATTTAATGGCATTTCTATCTCTGGGACCCCCACATTTAGAGTGTACAAATGGAACCAAACGGGTCCATTTGGTTCCATTTGTACACTATCAGAGTAACCATTTGGTACCAAACTATCATTAAGCTGGGGACCCCCTGGAACTACCTCAAGGACCCCAGGGGGTCCCCGGACCCCACTTTGGGAACCACTGCTAATACTGCTATATTTAACAGACTACAGGGAACAAAACCCTTTATGTTCCGCTACGAACTGGCACTGTGAGTGTGAGTGTGTGTGTGTGCGCGCGCCACAGGGGAGAGGGGGTGGAGTTAGTTTCTATTGCCGACCGTTTGAGGATCCAATGGAGTTGGGAGTGCTTTTTTTTTTTGGCTTTCGCCTTTATTTTATGGAGGGACAGACAGTAGACTGACAGGAAATAGAGCACAGAAGTCTGACGTCACTTTCAGTAGAGGGCACCAACACACAGGTTCATGTATTTTTTTATTTGCATTGAAATCTCCATAGGGCGATTTTAGGTCGCTTCATATAAGAACTGTGTTTGAAAAATAAACCGACCACACCGGCCTTTCTGTCAGGGGAGTGGCTGTGCGTCGTTAATGATGTCCATTCATATTTGATACAGCCAGTTTCTGGAGAAAATGGAATTAATGTGGCCGCAAAAGCCTTGAAACTACATATGAAGGCAATGTCGCTGCTAATATACGTCACGCCCAGCTGTCAACACATTGCGTTCCTGAGATTCCTCGTTGACGTAAGCTCAGCTGGTGGTGACTCGACTCGTACTAACCACGAAACATTAAATATCAATCAATAAGATGCAGCCGCGTCCAAGCAATTCCCAAGCGCAATTTGAATTTGGAAGCGCTGGGCTGTGTTTTGGACCGCACACAAGTGTTTATGCCTACTAGTACTCTATGACTAGTACTAACCCTATCTCTAACTCTAACCTAAACATAACCGCAAGCAGGGGAGCAACGCATCCCTCACCAACCTTAATCCAATCTATTTAATGCACCCCTCACCAACCTTAATCCAAAAACTATTAACGTACCCCTCACCAACCTTAATCCAAAAACTATTAACGAACCCCTCACCAACCTTAATCCAAAAACTATTAAAAAGTCCGCGGTAGTAAAAGAGGTGGCGGCAGTGGGGCGCGAACGCGTGAAGCATGGTATTACAAGTCGGTGTAGTAATCCACTAGGCTAGCGAGGCAGCTGGCAGAATGGGGTTTTGTGTTTGTATTAGAAGGTGAGGTTCCGCCCGCGCGGGCGGCGCTTTCCATGGCTACTAGTAGTAGGGCGTGGCCGGCGTGGTACAACGAGCGCTCCTTCCCGCAGAACCTGCTTGGGAATCGCTCGGACGCGATGCAGCCACCCGCCTACCCGGAAATGTAGTCTCTGGGTTGTTTGACTCGTTTCTAAGGCTTATTTTGTTACTCTTTGGGTATATTTGTACATTTCCACCTTCAGTCGATGCTTCATATCCATATGAGTGAAAAGGCCGGGGTGATCGGTTTATTTTTCAAACACAGTTCTTATATGAGGCGATCTAAAATCCCCCTATGGAGATTACAATGCAAATAAAAAGTACATGAACCTGTGGACTGACGCCCTCTACTGACAGTGACGTCAGGACTTCGGTGCTCTATGGGGAGAGAGATGGGGGGAAGACATGCAGTAAAGGCCGTCGGGATCGGGAGTCGAACCCGCGGCACACTGCCAGACTGGATTAATTGTTTTATATATATATATATATATATATATATATATATTAAGGCTGTCAAAGTTAACGCGTTAATCGTGTGTTAACGCAAAGTCCGCGTTAATGGCGTTAATTTAATTAACGCGCGATTAACGCGCGGTGAAGTTGAGACGCATCTGAAATTCACATGCATGCATGCAGCCAGAGATTCCAATAGCCCCGTCTCTCTCTCATTCCCCCCTCTCCGTCAGACAGCCTGTGCAGCCGGGGTGCGGAGTGTACTAGTGTGGCTGGGTCAGCTAGGATGAATGCCTCCGTTGGGCTCGTTATAATGTTGACAGCCTGACTGTGCGTGCGTGCGTGCAGGGGAGAGAGAGTGGCGGGGGGGGCTCTCGTCTGGGAGTGTGTGTGTGTGTGTGTGTGTGTGTGTTGAGTTGATGATTTTGTTTCCCTCTTCCATGGCATTTGCAATAAAGCAAGCATTCTCCCATGTTGATAAGAGTATTTAAAACTTAAAAAGCAGTGGTTCTGAACCAGTGGTCCCTGAGGGGGTTCCAGGTGGCCGCCAGCTAAATGATGGAGAGTTGGTAACCAAATTAACCCTTATAGATCTTTAACTCTTGAGAGTGTAAAATGAAACCAAGTGGGTAAATTTGGTTTAATTTTACACTCTCAAGAGTTGAATAATTGTTAAACATCTGCATTACTTAAGTTAATTTACAAGAAGTCTACACAATTAGAGAACTTAGAAAACATGTTATTTTGATCAACATTGGCCTGTTATCTCTCCTAATGGTACTAAGATACAGTTCTTTAGTCATCAAATGGTGGTCCGTGGCTCAAATGCAGAATAAATAATGGACCTTGATAAGAAAAATCTTGAAAACCACTGATTTAAGGTATATTTAGAACGGATAAAAAATATGCGATTAATTTGCGATTAATCGGCGATTAACTATGGGCAACCATGCGATTAATCGCGATTAAATATTTTAATCGACTGACAGGCCTAATATATATATCAACGGTATTGTATAGAAGTAAACTCACATGTTGTCACTTCTTCGTTCCCACAGCCGATAGCTTCTTTCAGCTGTTCAACCTTCATCTTACAGGACATGATCTTCCATTTCTGGGACAAAGAGGTCAGAATCATCATTATCCATCTGATGTTCAACTGCTCCTCACCTCTGGCCTGGAACAGCACCACTGTTCCTACTATGCCTGCTCTAACCTAGTCCCCAATTAGAACCGCAATACGTGCAATCAGTTAATCATACTAATAACAAATTATAAAAATATTAATCGATAAAGATATCGATAACTTTATCAAATAAATAATCGATTAATAATCAATCCCGATGTCACAATAGACAAACATTCTGCAAACATAGGAGATCTACAAGATCACAGCACGTCACATATGGAGGCATTTTCTTTGTACATTCTTTGTACATCTGCTATTTTCAGTAAAGAGATTCGGTGCAGAGGGGGGAAAAAGGAGTGGCCCAAGTACATAACTTAGGGCAGGGTTCCCCAATTAATTTTCCTCGAGGGCCATATTTTGACTAGGGTACCGGGCTGGGGGCCGAGTCCGCACGCGTGAGGTCGAGGTCTTGCCCTGAAAATTCATTTTCAGGGCAGGACCCCATTTGAAAAGGATGCCCAGTTTGACATGCATAGGCTACTGACCCCCATTTAATGCCATTTATATCTGGGACCCCCCCCCCCCAAAAAAAAAATGGCCCGTGGGCCGCCTATTGGGGAACCCTATAGGGTTTTTAATCGTATGAACGTCCATATTCGGAGGCGATACCTTTGCTCAGAATAGAGGGTATGTGTGACATCATCATCATACCCGGACGTTATGTGGGAACGCCTACTGAGTGGCAAAAAACAACTTTCTGGCCTTGACAGCCCAGACATCCAAACAGAAAAGTTGTATTTGATTGCATTAAATGACTTTAAACATTAAATTCACTTTGTCACTCACTTTGCCACTCGATCTGCCATTCACTTTATGCATGCGCATACCCTCGATAAACATCAACAACAACGCTATTTTCAGCAATGGTTGGCCTCAGAATATGGACGATAGCGGGTTTATAAGCTTATTAATATAATGATTGACGTTGTCTTACCATCTGATCAGCCTGAATCTTCCCATCCATGGCCTGCATTACACTGGCAAAAACAAAGCGAAAACAATTTCACATACATTCAGTTACTTCAGTCGTGTTTTACAGGTGTTTTACACATAGGCCTGGTACACCATAATACTGTTCTACAGGTGTTTTACACATAGGCCTGGTACACCATAATACTGTTCTACAGGTGTTTTACACATAGGCCTGGTACACCATAATACTGTTCTACAGGTGTTTTACACATAGGCCTGGTACACCATAATACTGTTCTACAGGTGTTTTACACATAGGCCTGGTACACCATAATACTGTTCTACAGGTGTTTTACACATAGGCCTGGTACACCATAATACTGTTCTACAGGTGTTTTACACATAGGCCTGGTACACCATAATACTGTTCTACAGGTGTTTTACACATAGGCCTGGTACACCATAATACTGTTCTACAGGTGTTTTACACATAGGCCTGGTACACCATAATACTGTTCTACAGGTGTTTTACACATAGGCCTGGTACACCATAATACTGTTCTACAGGTGTTTTACACATAGGCCTGGTACACCATAATACTGTTCTACAGGTGTTTTACACATAGGCCTGGTACACCATAATACTGTTCTACAGGTGTTTTACACATAGGCCTGGTACACCATAATACTGTTCTACATGTGTTTTACACATAGGCCTGGTACACCATAATACTGTTCTACAGGTGTTTTACACATAGGCCTGGTACACCATAATACTGTTCTACAGGTGTTTTACACATAGGCCTGGTACACCATAATACTGTTCTACAGGTGTTTTACACATAGGCCTGGTACACCATAATACTGTTCTACAGGTGTTTTACACATAGGCCTGGTACACCATAATACTGTTCTACAGGTGTTTTACACATAGGCCTGGTACACCATAATACTGTTCTACAGGTGTTTTACACATAGGCCTGGTACACCATAATACTGTTCTACAGGTGTTTTACACATAGGCCTGGTACACCATAATACTGTTCTACAGGTGTTTTACACATAGGCCTGGTACACCATAATACTGTTCTACAGGTGTTTTACACATAGGCCTGGTACACCATAATACTGTTCTACAGGTGTTTTACACATAGGCCTGGTACACCATAATACTGTTCTACAGGTGTTTTACACATAGGCCTGGTACACCATAATACTGTTCTACAGGTGTTTTACACATAGGCCTGGTACACCATAATACTGTTCTACAGGTGTTTTACACATAGGCCTGGTACACCATAATACTGTTCTACAGGTGTTTTACACATAGGCCTGGTACACCATAATACTGTTCTACAGGTGTTTTACACATAGGCCTGGTACACCATAATACTGTTCTACAGGTGTTTTACACATAGGCCTGGTACACCATAATACTGTTCTACAGGTGTTTTACACATAGGCCTGGTACACCATAATACTGTTCTACAGGTGTTTTACACATAGGCCTGGTACACCATAATACTGTTCTACAGGTGTTTTACACATAGGCCTGGTACACCATAATACTGTTCTACAGGTGTTTTACACATAGGCCTGGTACACCATAATACTGTTCTACAGGTGTTTTACACATAGGCCTGGTACACCATAATACTGTTCTACAGGTGTTTTACACATAGGCCTGGTACACCATAATACTGTTCTACAGGTGTTTTACACATAGGCCTGGTACACCATAATACTGTTCTACAGGTGTTTTACACATAGGCCTGGTACACCATAATACTGTTCTACAGGTGTTTTACACATAGGCCTGGTACACCATAATACTGTTCTACAGGTGTTTTACACATAGGCCTGGTACACCATAATACTGTTCTACAGGTGTTTTACACATAGGCCTGGTACACCATAATACTGTTCTACAGGTGTTTTACACATAGGCCTGGTACACCATAATACTGTTCTACAGGTGTTTTACACATAGGCCTGGTACACCATAATACTGTTCTACAGGTGTTTTACACATAGGCCTGGTACACCATAATACTGTTCTACAGGTGTTTTACACATAGGCCTGGTACACCATAATACTGTTCTACAGGTGTTTTACACATAGGCCTGGTACACCATAATACTGTTCTACAGGTGTTTTACACATAGGCCTGGTACACCATAATACTGTTCTACAGGTGTTTTACACATAGGCCTGGTACACCATAATACTGTTCGATGTTCACAGCTAGACACTGTAGATCAGTGGTTCCCAAACTTTTTCATGGCAAGGACCCCCACATTGACACTAATTGGCCCGCGGACCCCCATTTGAAAAGGTAGGTCAGGGACCAACATAAGAGAAGATTTGTATGGCTCTAGCAGTGATTCTCAACCCGTTTAATTTCAAGGACCCACCAGTTTGACATGCATTAGTCTACGGACCCCCATTTAATGGCATTTCTATCTCTGGGACCCTCAATTTATATTGTGAGAATCAAAATTGAACTCTGAGAGTGTACAAATGGAACCAACGGGTTCATTTGTACACTCTCAGAGTTACAGACCCACAAGGGTCCATTTGGTTCCAAACCATCATGTAGCTGGGGGACCCCCTGGAACTCCACCAAGGACACCTGGGGGTCCCCGGACCCCACTTTGGGAACCACTGCTGTAGAGAAATATAAGCCAGGGCCATGTGTGTAGTGTACTGACATACTACTCTGTGCTTCAAGGCACTCGGGGTAGCACAGGGCCATGTGTGTAGTGTACTGACATACTACTCTGTGCTTCAAGGCACTCGGGGTAGCACAGGGCCATGTGTGTAGTGTACTGACATACTCCTCTGTGCTTCAAGGCACTCGGGGTAGCACAGGGCCATGTGTGTAGTGTACTGACATACTACTCTGTGCTTCAAGGCACTCGGGGTAGCACAGGGCCATGTGTGTAGTGTACTGACATACTACTCTGTGCTTCAAGGCACTCGGGGTAGCACAGGGCCATGTGTGTAGTGTACTGACATACTCCTCTGTGCTTCAAGGCACTCGGGGTAGCACAGGGCCATGTGTGTAGTGTACTGACATACTACTCTGTGCTTCAAGGCACTCGGGGTAGCACAGTGGCAAAGTCCCACTGCCCACCACCACGGAGCTTGTGGAGTTCGAATCCACCGTGGTGCATCCGGCTTCGTCGGGCGCCTATGCGAACACGACTGGCCAGTAACTCGGGGAAGAGAAGCCGGTCGGGGGAAGAGGGTGAAATTGGTCATTGCTTAATACTCGTACGGGCTGGGGGCGGCATCTGTCAGGCGACCAGCGGGGAGTGATGGGCGGGAGGAGTAGGACGAAGGAGTCCGTCCTCCCAGTGGGGGCTCCTGCTCACTGGCAGGTGAGTTAGTAGAATACGACAACGACAATAGTGACAACACACAAATGTGTGAGGGGACGAATTCATTGGCACAACGAATTGGGGTGGAAAAGGGTGGTAGAAAATAAGTGGCTTCTCTTATACATCAGTGGTTTCCAACCAGCGGTCCGGGGACCAGCAGTGGTCCTTGAAGCGGTTCCATTGGTCCTCAGGTAAATAATGGAGAGTTGGTAACCAAATGGACCCTTATAGATCTTTAACTCTTGAGAGCGTAAAATGAAACCAAATGGACCCGTACAGGTCCAATTGGTTTCATTTTACGCTCTCAATAGTTAAATTATTGTTAAACATCTGCATTACTTCATTTACAAGAAGTCTACACAATTAGAGAATGTAGAAGAATTGTTATTTTGATCAACGACAACAAAATAATAAAATATTCTTTAGTTTTGGGTCTGAGAGGCTAAATCTCATAAGATGGTGGTCCGTGGCTCAAATGCCAAATAAATAATGGTCCTTGAAATGACAATGAAAAGGGTTGAAAACCACTGTCTTGTAATATATTTAAAAAAAAAACAGTGCTTCAAAAAAGGAAATTAAAATATAGTCTCAAGTTTCATTCCAAAGAGAATACTAGCACAGAATACTGAAAACAAGAGGGTCCCTTTTCATTTGTAATTGTACGGTTGTTACATTTATGTGAAGCGATTGAGAATCTGTCTGTCTGTATTAATGACTCTGTAGTCTGTACACTGTATCATCGTCAAATCATATCACAAGGCCATTTAACTTTACATCGCTACATCAATATCTGATATATTATATGGTGCAATTTGATAGGCAAAGATCAAAATGGTCAATTACTGAACAGACTGTACATCATTTCTGAATTAATCATCTTCAAAAGGATGAAACGCCATTTCATGTCCTTGCATTAAGTTGTTTTTTAGATGATGTAAGATTAGAAATAAAAGTTCATTATGTACACATCTCTGGTTTAAATGAATCAACGTTTACCTCTGTTGAAGCTGCTCCTTTTCTTCCCGAAGCTTCTTCAGTGTCTCTAGTTTGTCAATGTATCTAGACAAAGCACAAGCACACACGTCAGTCATTCACATGGAATATGAACGGGTTGGTGTCGCTTAATGCAGTGGTTCCCAAAGTGGGGTCCGGGGACCCCCAGCCCCAAGGGTCCTTGAGGGAGTTTCAGGGGGTCCCCAGTTTGGAACCAAATGGACCCTTATGGGTCTGTAACTCTGAGTGTACAAATGGAACCAAATGGACCCTTATGGGTCTGTAACTCTGAGTGTACAAATGGAACCAGATGGACCCGTTAAGGGTCTATTTGGTTCATTTTGTACACTATCAGTTAAATTACCATTGATTATACAATATAAATTGGGGGTTCCAGAGATAGAAAATAAAATAAATGCCATTAAATGGGGGTCCGTAGCCTAATGCACGTCAAACTGGGGGTCCTTGGAATTAAACGGGTTGAGAATCACTGCTAGAGCCGAACATATCTTCTCTTATGGGGGTCCCTGGCATATATTTTTCAAATGGGGGTCCACGGGCTACTTAGTGTAAATTTGGGGGTCCTTGACATGAAAATGTTTGGGAACCACTGGCTTAATGCCAAGACGAACAGAGCTTAATGACACATTTAGAAGTAGCCGATGCACTGATTTGGAAGAAGAGATGTGACCTAAAACTGATTTGGAAGAAGAGATGTGACCTAAAACTGATTTGGAAGAAGAGATGTGACCTAAAACTGATTTGGAAGAAGAGATGTGACCTAAAACTCGCCACTGCCATTTGTGTATTGGCTCATTGATATCAAACACACAAAACGAGGAACAGGACATGAAGGAGGCACCATATCAATCAACACATTATCATCATCACAAAGTTTTCAGTTCTAAACATTGTAGCTGGTAGACACTCTCCCTATGGCTTTACAGAGATGTGTCTACCAGCTACAAGTCAACAAACTGGGTTAGTAACCTGAAGCCTGCTGCTTGGATCGTGGTACATGAATGTTTAACTGTCTGGTTGTAAACATGGCACGGAGCGAACTAGCTCAAACTAACTAACTACAGAAAGCTAAACAAATGGGTCACGGCGGTCGCCCCACTACGAAATATAAAGAATAGATGGTATGGGACTATGCGCATGCATAAATATAAAGAATAGATGGTATGGGACTATGCGCATGCATAAATATAAAGAATAGATGGTATGGGACTATGCGCATGCATAAATATAAAGAATAGATGGTATGGGACTATGCGCATGCATAAATATAAAGAATAGATGGTATGGGACTATGCGCATGCATAAATATAAAGAATAGATGGTATGGGACTGTGCGCATGCATAAATATAAAGAATAGATGGTATGGGACTATGCGCATGCATAAATATAAAGAATAGATGGTATGGGACTGTGCGCATGCATAAAGTGAATGGCAAATCAAGTGGATTTAACGTTGTTTAAAGGACCACTTCAACACTTTTCAACCTATCTTCATATACTAGTCCTCACTAATAATCATGATAAAATGGCTACCATTTTTTTCTACTCAGTCTGTGTCTCATAGGAGGACTGTGGGCAGTTCAGAAACCCGTCCACCAGTGACATCATCGATGGGGAATCCAAGCTATTATAAACTGCAGGCTTTCTAGTCCTGAAAAGTTGCAATGCGAAAATGGAAGCCATCGTTCTTACCATAATAAAAATCTAAACATTTTTGTAAAAAAATATTGTTTAAAAAAATTCTGCCTAACGATGATGTCACTGGTGGACGGGTTTCTGAACTGCCCACAGCCCTCCTATGAGAAGCAGACTGAGTAGAAAGAAATGGTGCCATTTTATCATGATTATTAGTGAGGACCAATTATATGAAGATTGGTTGAAAAGTGGTGAAGTGGTCCTTTCATGCAATCAGACAGGACTTTTCTATAGAAGAGACATGTTTTAATTCTCTAGGAGTAGTTCTTGATATAAGGTACTTTATCTGCTGTACTGTGGGGTAAGAAAGTTCCAAATAATTAAGCTATTTAAGAATATATTTTTTAATATATAAAATGTTCCCTCCTAGCTGTGTAAAGATGTACTGTTGTACACCTACTGGTTATGAATGGTATGTAAAGTTGTACTGGTGATTGTTAAAGTGAGGTCCAGGGACCCCCAGGTTCCCCTTGACGGGCATCCAAATGGACCCTTATTGATCTGTAACTCAAAGGCCCCTTTTCCAGTTCCAGTTACCAAAGTTATGTTGGTGGAAATGGAGCCGGAGAGCATTAAGAAATGTGGAACCAAATATGGGTTCATTGTTTTTGCACAATGTACACTGTCAAGAGTTATGGGGGTCGTTGAAATTAAGACGTTTGAGAACCACTGGTTGGCGACATTCAAAATCCAAGCCGGGTTGTGCTTATAACGATGCCCCTGGGAAGGTATATCCCCGGCCGGGTCATACCAAAGACCAAATAATGGGACCCAATGCCTCCCTGCTTGGCACTCAGCATCAATGGGTTGGATTGTGGGGTCAAAACAACTAATCAAAATGATTCCCGAGTGCGGCACGGCAGCTGTTCATCGCTCCAAGACATGGGTCAAATGCGGAGAACAAATTTCAATGCGGTAATGTGTGACTTAATCGTACGGCTTTGACTTTGTTTTACTGGGGTTAGGTTTAGGCATAGTTTTACTGAGTTTAGGTTTAGGCTGTCAATCACAGCGACTGGCCAATCACAGCGCATCCTTGCACAACCCGGAAAGGTTTTGGAATGACGCCCACACGTGGTGGTGGTGTGTGTGTGTGTAACGTTCTACTGGCTCCCCCCAGCAGCACGCGAGCGAACCTTTCAGGGTTCCTTCCGTCGATGTACTGGAAGTCTCCGTGGCGGATGCAGCGGGCGCAGGTGAGGCGGCGGCGGGCCGTGCTGCAGAGGGGACAGCGCTCCACGGCCACGTACAGACCCTCCGCATCGTCCACCGACTCCACCATCACGCCACCGCCCCCACCGGCCACCGGGGGGCGGTAGTAGGCCTGTCAATCAAGTACAATTTAGGACTTGTCACAATCGTGTGGTTTTGCGTGAAGACTGATTGTCACACAAATAATTGCGATTAACGATTTAATTGTGTTTTTGTTCGATGAACATTGAAGCATAATATGAATACGAATTCGATTTTTGTTTTGGCTTCTAGGCTTTGAAGTTGCACAAGGCAGATATGACAAATAATCCTAAATACAAAAATAAATTACTGTCAATGCATATATAAAAAAACATTAGAAATAGCAGATCTACAAGTACCGTTGCATTTATATAGCGCTTTTATCCAAAGTGCTTTACAGAGATACACCAATGGTGGAGGAAACCTCAAACCGGGCAAGGCACCAACCTGCACCATCGGGAGCAATTAGGGGTTCAGAGTCTTGCTCAAGGACACTTGGACACTACTAACTCTGGGGGAGCCCGGGTTCGAACTGGAAACCTGTTATCCGGCTGTTCTACCGGCCACTCTACCCCTGAGCCACCACCTCTACCCCTATAAGCACACAACACATTCCCATCGCAGTGTGTTATGAGCTCGTAGATCTGCTATTTCCACGCGTTATAGCGTACTACAGCACAGAAACGATTATGGCGATTATGCAAAAATAATTGTGATTATCTCAAATAATTGGGATTAGACGATTATGTAATAAGTGTGACAGTAATCACATGCATCAAATGCAGAGAGAGACAGTGTAGTAGCAGTGCCTCAGTAAAATGCAGAGAGACAGTGTAGTAGGCTAGTACCACTGTAGCAGTGTCTCAGTAAACTAGGATAACAGGTAAACCAAGAACCTAGCATCAGTCGGCTAAACCAGTGGTTTTCAACCCTTTTCACATCGAGGCCCATTATTTAGTCGCCATTTGGGGAGGCATCCTTTGGTTAGACATAGCATTGGTTAGACATAAGGTTGGTGAGGGGTGCGTTAAGGGCTGGGAGAGGGTTATGGTTAGGTTTAGGTGTGCTTCCCCGTGGGAGGTTAGGGTTAGCGTGAGGGTTTGAGATAGGTTGTAGGACTAATGACTGGTCTAAGCCACGGACCACTAACCTGACTCCGCCAGATGGGGCAGCAGAGAGTACAAAACGGCCTGGCCAATCAGCAGCAGCTAGAGGCTGGATAGCTGCTGCTGATTGGCCAGGCCGTTTTGTGGCCGGGCATCAAGTCTGCCTGAGAGTTCCCAGATGGGAGCAGGAGGGGGGAACCCAGTGTACTCTCTGCTGCCCCATCTGGCGGAGTCAGGTTAACAGACCACCACCATGTGATGAGATTTAGCCTCTCACACCCAAAACTAAAGTATGTTCTGTTTTCGTTGGATAAGATTTTGTCTACAATTCCGTGCTTTTGGCAAAGGATCAAAATAAGAATGCTTTACATTCTCTAATTGTGTAGAATTCTTGTAAATGAAGTAGTGCAGATGTTTAACAATAATGTAACACTTGAGAGCGTAAAATGAAACCAAATGCACCCGTACGGGTCCATTTGATCTATAAAACTCTATAAGGGTCCATTTGGTTACCAACTCCATCATTTAGCTGGGGACCACCTAGAACCCCCTCAAGGACCACTGGTGGTCTCCGGACCACTGGTTGAGAACCACTGGCCTAAACAGATCATCAGAAAAATAATCTGTATGTTGAAACTACAGGATAGTGGATACAGGGTTTAACAATGAACCCAACAACATAATCAGCACATTAATAGTCTGGTCTGATCTTACTTTAATTGTCTGTTCTGGGTTAATCACCATTATTATCTTTGCATAACCGTCAGAAAGTAATCTTTTCAACTCGTATTATGTATAAACATTCATCTGTTGAAAAATAGCCGTTCTGCAAGCCCACAACAACAGGTAGATCAGCTATATTTTTTTTAAAATAAAAAGCCAGAGACTCCTGTTACTAAACAAACACTATGTATATAGCAGTGAATTTCAACCTTTTTCATTACAAGGCCCATTATTTATTCTGCATTTGATGAGATTTAGCCTCTCAGACCCAAGACTTAGAATATTTTGTTGTCGTTGGGATAAGATTTTGTCCACAATTCCATGCTGTAATGTATCGATGTGGTACCATTAGGAGAGATAACAGGCAAACATTGATCAGAATGACAATTCTTCTACATTCTCTAATTGTATGAACTCCTCAATTAACTAATGCAGATGTTTAACAATAATTTTACTCTTGAGAGCGTAAAATGAAACCAAAAGGACCCGCAAGGCTCCATTTGGTTTCATTTTACAATCTCAAGAGCTAAAGATCTATAAAGGTCCATTTGGAAAGAACTCTCCATCACGTAGCTGGGGACCAGCTGGAACCTCCTCAAGGACCACTGGTTTAGCAGTGGTTCCCAAAGTGAACCCCAACGGGCCCATTTGGTTCCATTTTGTACTCTCAGAGTTAAATTAACATTGATTTTACAATAGATATTGGGGGTCCCAGAGATAGAAATGCCATTAAATGGGGGGTCCGTAGCCTATTGCATGTCAAACTGGGGGTACTTGAAATTAAACGGGTTGAGAATGACTGCTAGAGCCGTAAAATCTTCTCTTATGGGGGTCCCTGGCATTATGTTTTCAAATGGGGGGTCCGCGGGCTTATTAGTGTCAATGTGGGGGTCCTTGACATGAAAAAAGTTTGGGGACCACTGGTTTAAGTGTCTCATGGTGGTTAGTGGTGACAGACAGACAGCCGTACCTGGGGTGGTGTGGTGGTGCTCGGGGCTTGCGGGGGATGAGCAGCGGGAGGCCCGGCCCGGAGGGGCGGCCGTCCAGCCGGCTGGGACACCGACGCCGGGGAAGAAGAGGCTCCGTCCTGGTCCTCCTCCTCCGGGAGGTCCGGCGCTCGGAACGAGGACGACGCCGCCGCCATGCTAATGCTAATGCTAACGACAAATTAAACACACCACGTCGTGGAAATTTAAGATTTTAAAGATGTATTTGGCCGCGACGTGACGCGTTCATCTTCTAGTACTGGAGCGGCGTTTTCGTTCTTCAGGGCCCAGGGGGTGTTACGTTTTTTTTAGGAGGGGAATGGGAATGCTAATAATAAACACAGCACTGTTGTTGTTGTCGTCGTCTAACGGTCCTCCTCCTCCTCCTCCTCCACCACCACCACTTCCTGGTTCCTCAGATCACGTGACGTGACGCAGTTTGTTTATGTGGTGACGTACCTGTTGAGGGCGGAGTCTGAAGCCATGCTGCTGCTGCTGCTGTGGTGGATTTAATATTAGATTAAAATGATTACTTAAAATTACACAAAAGAAAAGAAAAGAAAAGGATAAATCCACTAAAATAATGTTGATGGGAATCCAAGTGAATCAAATATTAAAAACAAGTGGTTGAAATTTGTATTCAGTTTGTGAAGTGACTCAGGGCTGTAACCCGAGGAGAAATGGAATCGAGAAAGAAATACAATTCCTTTCAACCTTGCTTCCCATTTCTTGGGAGGCAAAACATGAAATTGTGAAACAGTGAATCGTGCTCATGAAGGTGATCCTCGTAGTTACTGCAGAGCGCACCTCATTAGTGTGAACAGTATTTACAAATAATGTATACAACGGAAATGGTATTGCACTGGTATTGTCAAACAGAACTATGAAGCCTAAGGGAGTCCATTGTGGAAAGTACAGTAACTATACTATTACTATACTATTTACTAAGTATAAGTACTGTACTTTAGTACAATTTTGAGGTATTCTTTTACTTGACTTCATCGGATCTCATTTGAAAACTTTAGTTACTACTAGTTACTTTGTAACTATTTCAGGTTTGAAGAAGCACAGAGAAAGCTGCCCCCCTCCCCCCCCTCCACTGTCTGACCCCCTGGGTTCTCAACAAAGGAACTGCCGTTCACACCTGTGACGGAATGTTGCAGAGATAGCCATCAGATGGACGACCCACTACAGCCTCTGGAGGAGGCTGATGTTCGTCTGTCATTTCTGCACACCAACACCAGGAAAGCAGCAGGACCGGATGAGATCCCAGGGCGAGTCCTCAAAGCCTGCGCAACACAGCTGGCCGGTGTCTTCACAGACATTTTCAACCAATCTCTCCGTGAGAGCAAAGTACCATCATGCTTTAAATCAGCAATCATTGTCCCAGTCCCTAAAAAAGGCAAAGTAACTGGGTTAAATGACTGGAGACCAGTCGCACTCACACCCATTGTGAGCAAATGCTTTGAAAAACATGTCAGAAAGATGATCAACAGCAAGCTGCCACCCACACTGGACCCCCTGCAATTTGCCTACCGTCAGAACAGATCCACGGACGACGCCATTGCAACATCACTCCACACCACCCTCTCACACCTTGAGAAGGAGAAGTCTTATGTGAGAATGCTGTTCATTGACTATAGTTCAGCGTTCAACACCATTATCCCCCTCAAACTAGACTTCAAGCTAAAGCGCCTGGGTCTAAACTCAAACCTTTGCAGCTGGATCCTCAACTTCCTGTCAGAGCGCCGTCAGGTGGTGCGGATGGGAACAAAGTTCTCTGCCCCCCTGACCCTCAGCACAGGAGCCCCTCAAGGATGCGTTTTGAGCCCCCTTCTCTACTCCCTGTACACCCACGACTGCGTGGCTTTGTTCAACTAAAACCAAGTGGTCAAGTTTGCAGACGACACCACAGTCATAGGCTTGATCACGGATGACGACGAAACAGCGTACAGGAAGGAAGTAGAAAACCTGGCACAATGGTGTCAAGAGAACAACCTGGCTCTCAACATTGACAAAACAAAAGAGCTGATCTTTGACTACAGGAGGCCTCCCAGAGATGATAGATCACTCTCCTATCCAGATCGGAGGTGCTGCAGTGGAAAGGGTCAGAGAGTTCAAATTCCTGGGAGTGCACATTACTGAGGACCTCACCTGGGCAGTGCAGACAGAGCGGGTGGTGAAGAAAGCACAACAACGCCTCTTCTTTCTCAGAAAACTGAAGAAAGCTGGAATGGGTCCAAAAGTTCTAAGAGCTTTCTACAGAGGCACCACAGAGAGCATCCTGACTGGTTGCTTCACGGCCTGGTATGGCAACTGCACTGACCTAAACCGCAAAGCATTGCAAAGGGTTGTGCGGACAGCCGAACGCATCAGCAGATGTGCTCTCCCCCCTATCCAAGCCCTGTACGATGAACGCTGTGTCAGCAAAGCTCGAGGAATAATGAAGGACCCAAGTCATCCCAACCGCAGTCTGTTTGAGATGCTACCACATGGGAAGCGGTTTCGCAGTCTCAAAGCCACTGGAAATAGACTGCAAAAAAGCTTCTTTCCCCGAACAATCAGATACATGAACGAACTGATAAGAACCAAAGCGTATCAGGGAAAAGGAAAACGCTAGCACCCTCCCGCACCTTTGCCCCGCACCTTTTGCCCTTTGCCCTCGCACTATTGAGTTCAAATTGCACCTACTTGCACCTACTTATATTGAACATAGTCTACTGTGAAGTTAATAATAAAATAATACTATAATAATAATAATTGTCCTACTACAAGGAAAACATGCACATGTACATATGATACTCTTTTTCTACACTTGTTTGCTCTTTTTTGCACTCTATATTCTATTTTGTTTGCTGTGTTTTGCTGTTTTGATGTCGTATTATATTTTTGCTCTTTTTTGCACTCTATATTCTATTTTGTTTGCTGTGTTTTGCTGTTTTGATGTCGTATTATATTTTTGCTGCTGCATTGTCTGAAGGAAGCCAAACAAAAATAAGTTTTACTCTTATGTACCTGTACACAAGATGTAACAATAAAGCACAACCTTGAACCTTGTAGATTTTGATTATTACCCTATTGGCCTGAATATAAGACTATGTTTTTTTCCAATGGAAATATCCTAAAAAACGGGGTCGTATTATAATCGGGGACTAGACTATTCAATGTTATTTTTCCACAAATGAGTCTTGAAAAATGGGGGTCGTCTTATAATCAGAGTGGTCTTATATTCGGGACAATACGGGTACTACAAAACATAGGTTAACCACTCAACCCTATACACATTTCACCCTTTTGAAAATAGTTGCCATTCTCAAAAGATGTTTTTATACAATGTATACATATATTTGAAAACTTGTGAAACGGGACATTCCGAGTAATGAGTACTTTCTACATTTTGATAACAATACTTTTGTACTTTCACTCAAGTACATTTTATTTACATAGTATTTCTACATTGTGACTTCTTTCTCCACTGTCACTGATCAGGCTCACTCACAACTACACTCTAAAATGTTCATTTTTCAGGAAATATGGTTCAGGAAATAAAGAAAACCTTACATTATTAAAACAAAGCAATACCACCTCATCAAAGTTGGTATTGTGACTTGTCGAGGGGAAGAGGGGGTGGAGTTAGCTGCTTTTGCAGACAGTTTGAGGGTCCAATTTTAATACTTTTATTTGGTTCAATGTTGTTTTAACAACAGACAGACATAAGGGCGTTCAATAGCATTGATTTATGAAAAAAAGAAAAGGAAGAAAAGCCTGAAAATATGGAGTTAGCTGGTTACTGCCAGACAGCGACAATGATGTAGTAGTGGGGGTCCCTGCTTTGTCTCTCTTGGTCTGAAAATGTTGAAGACCCCTGTGGCCAGTTCATGACAGAACAGGCAGACAGTGAACATATGAAGAGGAAATGTAGAAGTTTCCAGGCCAAACAATAATTCCAGTTTTATTGCCTTCAGGATGGATTAGCAATATACATAATACTGTACTGACCATTTGTGCACAATACAAAAATAAAAAATATATTATTTTACCAGCTTTCCATCCACAGCATTACATTTTTAACAAGAAAATTAATATAATAAAGAGCTATGCCTTTATCTGAAACTTTTTTTTTTTTTGCTTTTCACTACTAAGCAAATGATTGATGTTATACAATTCAATCTTCAGTGCTTCCTGAATCCCTTCAGAATGGGGTAGATGTTCTCGAACGCTTCGTAGATCTCGCCGCGGTCTTTGGCTCCTGAATGACCAGAACACAAGCTAAGAATCACACTCCGCCTCACCTGCCTCCTACAACGGCATGTAGCAATAACTATAGCAATACTAGTATAATTATG
>NC_136799.1:6992918-7152918 GCF_951216825.1 Electrona antarctica | reverse complement strand
AAAGAGTGACACGAATTAACACTTCCGTCTACTATCCGTCCATAATGCATAAATACCTGTATTGTTCTGATCGGAGGCTGGGTCTTCCTGGGTGCTGAGTTCGTCCGGCAGGAAGCTGAGATCCAGATCATCTCCCAGTTTGTTCTCCTGCTCCCCCGTCGACGAGGAGAGGAAGCTGGCTTCCTGGAGCTTAGGAGCTCCCAGCTCTCCATCAAACATGAAGCTAGATGCATCCTGCAGAGAGAGAGAAACATCTCTCCATCAAACATGAAGCTAGATGCATCCTGCAGAGAGAGAGAAACAGCTCTCCATCAAACATGAAGCTAGATGCATCCTGCAGAGAGAGAAACATCTCTCCATCAAACATGAAGCTAGATGCATCCTGCAGAGAGAGAAACATCTCTCCATCAAACATGAAGCTAGATGCATCATGCAGAGAGAGAAACATCTCTCCATCAAACATGAAGCTAGATGCATCCTGCAGAGAGAGAGAAACATCTCTCCATCAAACATGAAGCTAGATGCATCCTGCAGAGAGAGAAACATCTCTCCATCAAACATGAAGCTAGATGCATCGTGTAGTAGTATGTACTAGGGATGTCCCGATCAAGTTTTTTTGCTCCGATCCGATCATTTAATTTTGGTTATCTGCTGATACCGATTTTCCCCGATCCGGTATTTATATTTTTATTTTTTTATGCCGTATCAGAATAGTACAATATCCAAAATCACAGCCAATATCCAGTATAATAATATAATATGGATATAATATTAATACTAGCGATGTCCAGATCACTTTCTTTTTCCTCCCGTTCCGATTCCGACCACGCGATCGGATCGGGACAACCTACTATGTTCTCATTCTCAATGTGATGTCAGTCCAACTTGACATACGGAATCTATCATTGTAAAGCACAATAATAACTGTTCAAACGTGTGCGTGCGTGCATGCGTATAACATCCTAACAACCACACCCATTGTAACCAGCACCGTTAATGTACTATGTGCAGAATCAAAATGCATTTACAAATGAGTACAATATAAGAATAACAGTTTAAGTCCAAATTTTATTCTGAGCCCTCCACGAAATTTAAGGACTAGTTGTCCTGACCGGGCTGACCCCTTATCCATCATTTATATACATTATGGATAATTAGTGTGGACTTAAACTGTTATTCGTCTATAGTACTCAAATGTACAAACATTCCTGTTTCATTTCATCCATGTTCCATCTCTGTGATAACCCAGACATCTTTGACAGCTAACCAGACACCAGATGTTGTTGTGGTTGATGAAGATTCCAGGGAAGTGTCTGTATTAGAGATGCCACGATGGACCTTTGACCATGCTCACAGATTGGTTGATAGAGGGCCAAGGGCTTCAACAACTTGGGATGCCCAAAAAGGAGGCAAAATGGCTGGTAAAGTACTGTGCCGTCTCTGCTATAACTGGCCTTATATCACAGAGATGCTGTTACTTACAGTATAACAGTACTACTGAGTGACATGCCTCTATTGTAGGCATGTCTCTTGGCGGCGGTGGTGGATCAGGGGTAGATAGTGGCTGGATGGTAACCGCAAGGTTGCCAGTTCGAACCCGGGCTCCCCCAGAGTTAGTATCGAAGTGTCCTTGAGCAAGACTCTGAACCCCTAATTGCCCCTGATGTGCAGGTTGGTGCCTTGCATGGTTTCTGCCGCCATCGGTGTATGAATGTGTGTGTTTGTGTGTGTGAATGGGTGAATATAATGCACAATCTATGTAAAGCGCCTTGGATAAAGGCGCTATAAAAATGCACCATTTACGATTTAATTGTATCATGACAATTGAAAACATATGCCATGATGTTGTTAATTTAACCTTACAATATATGTGTCCCTGTAGTTTCTCCTTTATGTGGACATAAATAAATGGTTAAAGTGAGTAAGGGTAAGATAGATAGGCCTATAAGAAGGGAGGCTCCAAGGGAAAAAGACTGAGAACCACTGCTCATGAGAAACACACTCTTATGAAACATATAGTGAAGTTATCTTCACCTTTTTTAATAACCTGTGATATTATCAAACATAAATAGGCTATCAGTATATCAGACAGTCTACATTTCCCAAAGGGAAATGCGTAGCCTACTTAAATGTACATTTCAGAGTGAACAGAAGCAGGGATAAAATAAAATATCAGGCTGGCTATCTCCACCAGCCATAACAATGCAAAGAGGGGCATATCAAAACAAAAAGCAGAAGCACAGATTCTCCCAAAGTAAAATCCAACCCTGCATGTCTTTACTGTTCATTTATGATTATGATTGACAAGTACAACACAGTCAGTCGAATCCACACAGTACTACCCACTCAAGAGTGTACAAATCAACACTGATGATTTGTACTGTGCTTTAAATACTAGACCAGGGGTTACACGACGAGATGTCTGTCTGACTGTACTTACGCTGGCAATGGTGTCATCAAAGTAGTGTTCCAAGGCTGATTCATCCATTGTAAACTAGAGAACATCTCAACAGTCACGCTGCAGCAACAACAACAACACAGCGCCCATGCCATGCACCTCTCTGGATCAATCAAAGCGTTGATGATGCACAGGTGTGTGTAGCTACTTGGAAAGAAACTGATGCCAGCCAGAGCCAAGTAGACTATACTACTACCAGGCCAGCTGTGGAATTCGGAAACGTTTAGTTTCACCCAGTGCAAGCTAATATCTGAAAAGAATGGCCATCTGTTGTGAGAAATACATCTAATATTTATATTTTATTATTGACTTGTATCATCTTCTGCTCAGTTTTCCTGAATGAGAAGTTGCTGTAGTTCACTAACTGGCCTGTAGGAGGAGACAACGTGTCGTCACCACGTCACCACGCACTGCCTGCAGCTTCTTCTTCTGCTACAGAAGAAGGGCCTGCACACTGTGCGCATGCGCCCAGAATGTAAACAAAGCAGCATGGCCGCCTGGGCTGTGATCTGTCATCTGTCTGCTTCTTAAAATACACATTCATAAGTATTATCGTCGTAATTAATGTCACACGATAACTAAAACAGTCAGGGTGGATGATAGTCTATTTACTGTTGTGTGTTTTCACGTCTAGAAATATGAAGTTCGGCCTGCGGTATAGTTCTCTATTAATAAACCAATGTTATTAATATGGCAGAGCAAATATCAGCTGTGGAGAAATGTCTGACACAGTTTGCTCAAGAGGCACATGGTGAGTCATTCTCATCAACCGTTTTCATATCAAGAACCCCGAATTTATTTTTTAAATGTCTGGGACCCCAATCTAAGAATGTTTTTAATTTGTCTCATAGTCATAATTATCTGATTGAGAATTCCTTTCCTTTCCGTGGCACAAAATATTTTAAGATGGTTGTCTGTGGCCAAATAAATTACAAATTAATTGGGTGCCCAGTGCCCTTGACATGAAGAGGGTCCATTTGGTTTCATTATTTGTACACACATGAACACTTATTGTATTATGTATTATGACTATTGAGTATTGACCATGAACTTGAACCCTAGTGTCCCTATATTCTGGGGCGATGATTCAGTGAAAATAGCAAATCTGCAAACTCTCTTAATGTTGTCAGTTTTTTGAGTGGTGCAAAGTTGCAAACCACTCCAACAACCAGCTTTGTCTGTATGTTTGTGTACCTACGTGTCCGTGCAAAGGTGAGCATGGTTACTATGGTTAGTGTGTGACGTCACTGACATAGCTGATCAGACTATATAAGACCTTGCACCACTCAGTTCACACGGGTGTGATTTTTTTTATTTTAGATGATGTGTTCTCAGATTTAAAAGCCTGGGCCCCGAGGCTAGGTCCTCACAGAGTAATCTAGTAAGAGAGTGGCGACACTAGCGTTGACTCCCATTGTAACAATGGGATGCGGAAGACCGGAAGTGCTCATTGGGATAGTTCCAAATGTTTGGAACTATAGCCCATAGAACAGTCCCTGTTCATTTTCCTCATAGACTTTTCAAAAAGTATGTATTTAAAGACGTTTACGCCGCGGACAAAGCCAACTCTTGTCGTGACAACTCATGACAATAAACACAATGTTTTGGGCCAAACAAATAATTAGAAAGAAGAAAGAAACGGCAGGTTACAACACTTTTTTTGTTGTTTTTCTTCTTTGTAATTATTTGTTTGGTCCAAAATATTGTGTTGTCATGATTTGTCACGACTCGAGTTGGCTTCGTACGACGCTTAAAAGGTCTTTAAATAAATACTTTTTGAAATGTCTATGGGAAAATGCATTGGGAATTATTTCCTGGACCTGGCGTCGTCATGAAAAGGGGGGGGGACTGAGACACTCTATAGCACCCCGCTTTTCGGCGAGATCAAAGCGTGTCGCCACTCTCTTACTAGATTACTCTGGGTCCTCACTAATGCTCATTATAAGACAGATGGCACCATTTGGGTCTACTCTTTCTGCACCTCAGAGGTGGGCTGTTGACAGTCCAGAAACCTGACCAATTATATGAAAATAAGGCTGAAAATTATGATGATATACGATGCATACCAAATGCCCCACTGATAGAAAATGTAAAGTTTTTATTTATTTAATTTCCCCCCCCAGAACTGTATCTGAACCAATCAGTGCCTTACTTGGATGAGCCCCCACCTCCTCTAGACTTCTACCGTGACTGGATTGGTCCAAACAAACCCTGCATCATTCGCAATGCCTTCAACCATTGGCCGGCCCTGTCCAGGTGGAGCCCCTCCTACCTCCGGTAAGGGTCACACACTGTATAAGGTTGTTCTTGTCACTCGATCAATATTTTCAGGATTTGTGGCATTTCGTGCAAAACGGGCCCCTCGCCAACCATAGGCAAGTGATAAGGTGCACGAGTGACCAATTTGCATGAGTTTCGGACCAAATGTGGAGTAATAGCAAAACGCCAAATGTTTCACTGCTTTTTCCCACCAGGGAGACGGTGGGGTCAAAGGTGATCAGCGTGGCCGTGACCCCTAATGGTTACGCTGACGCGGTGAACGGAGACCGCTTTGTGATGCCAGAAGAGCGACGGATGACGTTCTCCTCCCTGCTGGACGTCATCGAGAGGAAGGTCAACACGGTGTTGTTTTTGGCAGCAAATTTTGTTATTAGTCTTAGTCATAGTCTTTTGAATAGTTTCCATTTAGTTTTAGTCACATTTTAGTCACCTGGAATGTTTTAGTGTTAGTCTAGTTCATTTAGTTTCCATTTAGTTTTCCTCAGTGGAAAAAGGTAGTCGACGAACATTTTTCGTCTTAGTATTAGTTGACGAAAACACTGGGTCAACAGATCCATCCATATTACATTCATTATTATGGTGGTGTAGGCCGGGGCGACATGCCTTCAGATCAATAGAGGGAATGCACAAGACATCATCATCATCATCATCATACCCGGAAGTCATTATGCGGGAACGCCTACTGAGTGGCAAAAAAACCCTACTTTCTGGCCTTGACAGCTTATACAGCCAAACACTGATAAACAATGTTAAACTCACTTTATGCATGCGCATACCCTCTATAATAATCAGGATTATTGCCTTTTCAGACCCAACCTCACCCCCTACATGTGTTTCTCCTTGGATTGCTTGTGTTGTTAACTTTCCTCCACCACAAATGTTAAGAATTTCATTTAGGTTTTTTTTACGTCTGATAAATGCCTACATTCTGAAAAAAGAAATGTAATTGAAACGGTCCATTTGATGACATTTTACTCTCGAGAGTTAAATGAATACTGAGGATTTTCTGTATACTAGTGGAGAGGTGCCATGTACACTATTATAATACTACTTATTACTATGTTTCTGTATACTAGTGGAGAGGTGCCATGTACACTATTATAATACTACTTAGTACTATGTTCTGTATACTAGTGGAGAGGTGCCATGTACACTATTATAATACTACTTAGTACTATGTTAATGTATACTAGTGGAGAGGTGCCATGTACACTATTATAATACTACTTACTATGTTAATGTTATTTTCTGTATACTAGTGGAGAGGTGCCATGTACACTATTATAATACTACTTAGTACTATGTTAACTATGTATACTAGTGGAGAGGTGCCATGTACACTATTATAATACTACTTAGTACTATGTTAATGTTATTTATTCTGTATACTAGTGGAGAGGTGCCATGTACACTATTATAATACTACTTAGTACTATGTTAATGTTATTTTCTGTATACTAGTGGAGAGGTGCCATGTACACTATTATAATACTACTTAGTACTATGTTAATGTTATTTATTCTGTATACTAGTGGAGAGGTGCCATGTACACTATTATAATACTACTTAGTACTATGTTAATGTTATTTAACATTCTGTATACTAGTGGAGAGGTGCCATGTACACTATTATAATACTACTTAGTACTATGTTAATGTTATTTCTGTATACTAGTGGAGAGGTGCCATGTACACTATTATAATACTACTTAGTACTATGTTAATGTTATTTCTGTATACTAGTGGAGAGGTGCCATGTACACTATTATAATACTACTTAGTACTATGTTAATGTAGTTGAAACGGTCCATTTGATGACATTTTACTCTCGAGAGTTAAATGAATACTGAGGATTTTCTGTATACTAGTGGAGAGGTGCCATGTACACTATTATAATACTACTTATTACTATGTTTCTGTATACTAGTGGAGAGGTGCCATGTACACTATTATAATACTACTTAGTACTATGTTCTGTATACTAGTGGAGAGGTGCCATGTACACTATTATAATACTACTTAGTACTATGTTAATGTATACTAGTGGAGAGGTGCCATGTACACTATTATAATACTACTTACTATGTTAATGTTATTTTCTGTATACTAGTGGAGAGGTGCCATGTACACTATTATAATACTACTTAGTACTATGTTAACTATGTATACTAGTGGAGAGGTGCCATGTACACTATTATAATACTACTTAGTACTATGTTAATGTTATTTATTCTGTATACTAGTGGAGAGGTGCCATGTACACTATTATAATACTACTTAGTACTATGTTAATGTTATTTTCTGTATACTAGTGGAGAGGTGCCATGTACACTATTATAATACTACTTAGTACTATGTTAATGTTATTTATTCTGTATACTAGTGGAGAGGTGCCATGTACACTATTATAATACTACTTAGTACTATGTTAATGTTATTTAACATTCTGTATACTAGTGGAGAGGTGCCATGTACACTATTATAATACTACTTAGTACTATGTTAATGTTATTTCTGTATACTAGTGGAGAGGTGCCATGTACACTATTATAATACTACTTAGTACTATGTTAATGTTATTTCTGTATACTAGTGGAGAGGTGCCATGTACACTATTATAATACTACTTAGTACTATGTTAATGTTATTTCTGTATACTAGTGGAGAGGTGCCATGTACACTATTATAATACTACTTAGTACTATGTTAATGTTGTGGAGAGGTGCCATGTACACTATTATAATACTACTTAGTACTATGTTAATGTTATTTTCTGTATACTAGTGGAGAGGTGCCATGTACACTATTATAATACTACTTAGTACAATGTTAATGTTATTTCAGGTGGAGCAGCGCGGCGTCTTCTATGTACAGAAACAGTCTTCTAACCTGACAGAGGAGTTGTCTCAACTGACTGAAGATGTAGAGTCTCACATACCCTGGATGAGCCAAGCTCTGGGTACCAATGGCTTCTGATACAATTAGGGATGCACCAATGTATCGGCCTATATTTGCCGTTATCGGTCAATATCGGTATCAGAAAATAATGACATTAACCGATGACAGTAGGGCTATAACATTTATCTGTTTACCTTTTGCGTTGGCTATGTTGGTGTGTTTGTTATATTATATGCACTTAGGCCTATACAGCCTACCAAGATGTAGATTCTGAACATTTATTTCTTTTATAGAAGATGTATTTGTTTCCCTGGCACAAAAGGGGGAAATAAAAAACAACAAAAACTAGATAAACATATCGGTATCAGTATCGGCTAAATTGTTATTTTAAACATCGGTATAGGGCCATTGGGGCCAAGAATGTCCATATCGGTGCATCTCTAGATACAATGTAATGGGCGTCCCTATTTTGGACAAGTTATTATTGTATAAAAATGTAAAATGTAAAAGAAATAATGGATGAAATAAAATAATTAAAACATCCGAAACTAGCAGAATTATCAGAAAATGAGATGTTTTCTTCTCCTCAGGAAAGCTACCAGATGCAGTGAACTTCTGGTTGGGTGAAGGCAGCGCCGTCACTTCCAGTAAGACCTCCACCTAACATCATGAGCTGTATTGACTTTACTGCACACACTGACTGTTCACCTAGAGATGTACCCATTCCCATACCATTTTTCCCCCATCCCGATTCCCATAACTTGTGTAGCGGTCGATACGGAGTACCAATCCGATACGCGTGTGCAATTTAAAAATATTCGTGGACAGTGGTTCTCAAAGTGGGGTCCATAGACTCTCGGGGTTCATTGAGGGGGGTCCAAATGGACCCTGACAGGTGTGCAACTCTGGTTCCATTTGTTCACTCTCAGAGTTATGGGAGGCCTTAAAATGAAAAACGCTTGCGAACCACTGATATATATACATTCCATTAATAATCATTAAAGTGCAGCTACAAGTAGTAGTATTTAAAAAAAAACCTTTTAAAATAGTTATATATAATAGCCGATCTACAAGCTCACAATGTCTATGTAGATCGGCTAATTGAACTATTTTAAAATGTTTTTCAAAATAGTAAAAAATGGCAAATACGTTTAGGGATAAGGGATAAGGGATAAGGGTTAAGGGATTATGGATAAGGGTGGCGCAAGATGGAGCCGAGTATAAAACACAGGTAGTGCAACATCAACTGAAGCGTTCCAATTAGAAAATTGATTACAATCATCACGTGATAAATTATGTTATGGGAATGGCATAGACTGGCATACTCGCCGACGCCGATACCAACATTTTAGAAATATGGAGATAAAATGTCCTATAGTTAGTTAGTTGCTGCGAGAGTGAGGTCTAGCCAACACCAACTCGGGATTCCTGGATCGCTGCCCTCCACAAATTCCTATCCAACATCAGGTTCTTGAGCTCTGCAGTGTTGTCAGCCAAGCTGTCGCGCCGCAGCACGTCTACATAGGTGGTACGCTTCTTTCCCCTCCTGGCTTTGCCCTGGGTTGGCTCCCATAGGGTCAATTTACTTGCCTCAAGTTCTGGGTGCCTGACGCAGTCCCCTGCCAGCCTCATCCTTCTCTCTCTGACTTTGTCCGTGACGCGTGGTAGGTACTAGGTTCCCATAGAGGTCCACATTTCTGATACGGTCCGTCCATGTGACACCTAGTGCCATTAGTAATAGTAATTAGTAATGTCCTATAGTAATGTTTGTGCATGTTTCACTAATGACTGCAATATGTCAACATGTTTCTCTGTGTGTTTCAGTGCATAAGGACCACTATGAGAACCTGTACTGTGTGATCTCCGGAGAGAAGCAGTTCATCCTCCTGCCTCCATCAGATCGCCCCTTCATACCCTATGGTAAGTAACCATGGTAACATAGCTTTACCACGCCTTGCACTAACCCTGGTGATAACACGTTAACCACACCTTCTGGTAACCGTAGAAACCGTAGCGGTGGTGCAGAAGGATCCAAATGATGGCCTTCAAGAGACAATAAAGTGGCCGCACACTCGTAGCCAAAGTGCTGATTTATTCTGGATGAAAACCAACGTTTTGGTAGCTAACTGCCTTCTTCAGGATGTGAAAAGGGCAGGTAGGTGCCGAAACGTTGGTTTTCATTACGCAGAATAATTTATTATGCGCGCAGAATGAATTATTAGCACTATGGCTACCAGTGTGTGCGGCCACTTTATTGTGTCTTGTAGACTATCATTTGGAACCGTTGAAACATTATCACACCTTTTGTCTACTCTCTCTCTGTCTCTCTCTCAGAGTTGTACCAGCCTGCGGTCTACAGACAGAAGCCTGATGGAGATTTTGAAATAGTTGATGTTGCGGCGTCCGAAAAGGTGAGCCATTTTCTTTCGTACTTCTCGTCTTCCATGTACAGAAGAACACCATCTCACCGTCCATCCATCCATCCCCTCTCCTCTTCCCGTAAAGGTCCCGTGGATTCCGTTGGACCCGTTGAATCCAGACCTGGTCCGTTACCCAGCGTACCGCGGGGCGCGGCCACTGAACTGCACAGTGAAGGCAGGAGAGATGCTGTACCTCCCCTCACTGTGGTTTCACCACGTTAGACAGACACACGGCTGCATAGCAGGTACATAACAGTACACACAGGCCCCTTTTCCACCAAAATAACTTTGGTTCTAGAACTGGTTCGTTCTATATTACTTGGAAGTTGGAATCATGGTGCTTTCACCGTTTCACGGAACAGGCGGCCATTTTTTGTTTCCAGTTGGCAGTTCAGTGGAAACACTCTGAACTGGTTCAATATTAGGCAAAAAAGAACCGAACCGTTTCAACCCCGATGGAAAAGGGACCACACAGGAGACTGAAGAGTTCTCTGTATGTCAATTGGTTGAACGCAATGTCACCGATGTAGGATCTATTCGTTATTATTAGCTAGACCCTCCTATGCCCAGCTGTGTGTGTGTGTGTGTGTGTGTGTGCGCACGCACGCACGCACGCACGCACGCACGCACGCACGCACGCACGCACGCACGCACACACACACACACACACACACAGCTGGGCATAGGAGGGTTTAGCTAATAATAAGGAATAGATCCTACATCGGTGACATTGCGTTCAACCAATTGACATACAGAGAACTCTTCAGTCTCCTGTGTGGTCCCTTTTCCATCGGGGTTGAAACGGTTCGGTTCTTTTTTGCCTAATATTGAACCAGTTCAGTGCGTGCGTGATTGGCAGATGTAGGCTACAGTATGATAAGAGCGCCTGTCACTTCACATGAGTTGGATTTTTTGATTGATTCAATACTTGTAGTCAGAAATGTAAACAGCACACAAGGTACAGTCAGACATTAAGGCCAAAAGGATAACACAAAAAAGTCCTGGGGACTTGTTTGTGGTCTATTGTGGTCCTATGTATTCAGTTCATCAACATAGCATTAAAACGTAACACAATACAATAATACATACAAAAACAAATACAAAACACTATGTACAAAGGACAGGCTCCCCCCTGGGGACCCTGTCCTTTGTCCTGGAATAGTAGGGGTTGAGGCATTACATTTCAGTTCTACAGATAAATATTGTAAGAATATCAGATCTGCAAGCTCACAACACCTTGCAGGATCTGATCATTATACTCCTTTATTGGGTGATTGTCTGATGTCACTGATCTGGGATCTGATCTTGTGTGTTTCTGCAGTGAACTTCTGGTATGACATGGACTTTGACATCAAGTACAACTACTTCCAGCTGCTGGAGTCTCTGGCCGGTCTCACGCTGATGACATCAGAGGATGGCCAGCCCACATCATAGATCTCTCTGCATGGCGTAATGATCATAGACATAAGTAGGTAGACAGACGGCGCCTTATTGGCCAGTGGGGGGTGGTCCGACAACTTCAGCCTACCTCAAAGCTCAAACCCTAAAGTAACCATAATCGCAAGCACGGAGCAGCGCATGTTCGCCAACCTTAACGCATGTTCGCCAAACTTAATCCAGTCGTTTTCCGCAAGTCGGACCAATGACTGGGCGGAAAAGTGTATGGACCCCTTCAACAACCCACCCCCCCCCCCCATATCATACAGGGACATGTCAACATGTCATAACTCTATTTACGTACAGTTTGTCTGAGTCGTACCTGAGACTAAAAACGTTTTTCTGTTTTTACAAACGTTACTGTCACTATCTTTGTAAGGCGCCCTTCACACTCGAGAGACAGCTTTCTCCTCGGTGTCTCCTGTGTCTTCTGTGTGTCGCACGGCTCGCAATGCATTTTCAATGGGAGTCACGTGGTTTCCCTGGCTGTCTTCTGACCTCTTCCCCCCATGGAACAAGGTTCCATATATCTGAGATGAGGACACTGTGGGGACAGTTTCGAATTGCAGCCATCCGTAGGTGCCCCTAGCTCCTCCTATGTCCAGCTTTGAGGGTTTGTGTAAACACAAACATAGTGTTAACATGTTAACACAAACATTGAATGCCATAGACAATTCAGTATTTTAGCCGTGACGTAAGCGCCCCCTCCAGAGCTACTTCCGGGTCCTACTGTTTGTGTCGCTTTTGTGTCCCCATAGAGTTATACTGTGTCCCTCCGTCTGACTAAATCTGAGACTAAAACAGCCACCGCTTTCCTTGCAACAACAAAGCTACTAGTCTCCCATATCGTGGCTGTGACATGCCGTCTGCCCCACACTGAATACTATCGCCATTATATGTCATTGTGTCAACTAAATCCTCCATTATCCATCGTATTAATGCAAACTAGATTCAACGTACTCAACCCTGCACACATTCTAAATATGCCCCCGAAATATTGTACTGAGTAAGGACTGTTACCACCTTCAATAATAATGAATATTAATAGTCTTTATTGTCTCCACATCATATATCTTCTTTGTCATGGACACTTGTACAGAACATTAATAATTCTACTCGAGTTGGAAGCATTAAGACCCATTTTAACCCTCAATGGCTTCCTTTCTGAAAATTAACATTATTGTAAAAAGTTTCACACGTTTAGATATTTACAATGAGAAGCCGACGGGAGCTGGTGCCACTTGGACCTGGACATAATGTAGGACTACAAAATTACGTTGGACTTAAATACAGAATGAATGGCCAGCTTGAACATTGTGTTAACACAAACATTGAAGACGAAGGTGAGGACGCAAATTGTGATTGGCCGGAATGAGATGATGTATGATGATAAAAGCGCCCCTCACTTCACACGGGTGTGATTGTTCAATAGTCAAAATAATTTGGCTGGCTTGTTTGGGCTAGCACTATATAAGCATACCAAATAAAAATGTATAGGCATAGTTCCTGCTCAGTGAAAATTAACATTTGAGTATTCTGCCTCTTAGGCCCCTTTTCCACCAGTTGATTCGGTTCAGTTCTTTTTGGTTCTTAGTCCATGAGCCAGAGCTCCAAAATTGGAACTTGAATTATGAATTGAGTGGGCAAAAATATACCTATATTAGATTGTTATCACCATGAAACGTCCCCAGTTGATTACTTACACAAAGACAATGATTTATTGTATTACAAATTTAATTTTTTTAAATATGCAAATGAGGCATTATGTAGGAAAATATGCAAAATAATAGAAAATGTGAAAAAGCTAAGTTGTGGAAGGGTTATCATGTATTAATTTACTTGTATTGATCCTATAAACAATTTAATATAGGTCTAGTTTTTCAATTTTGGAGCTCTGGCTCATGGACTAAGAACCAAGAACTGAACCGGTTCCCATTGGGAACCAACCGGTGGAAAGGGAGTCTTAAGGTGGTTGCACACCGGCCGCGTTTTTCGGAAAACCGATGGAGAAACGCTGCTTAAAAATCCGAATTTGCGCCCGGTGTGTGGAGACCTTTAGTGCCATGCTCTGTGCCCAGAGCATGCCATGCCTGGGTCGCCTGCCTCATGTTTTCCCCCCTTGTTCCCCGTGTTTGTCTCCCCTCCCCTGTGCTGCATTGAGACTTTCCACCTGGGGGCACGGCTGAGGGCAGTTGGACTAATTCATGACTCTACTATTAAGTGCCTTGTTTCTGGGACTCTTGTGTTGGATGTTATCAGTTGTGTTCGCCCCTCACCCCGTGTGCTGCTGTTCTACTGAGATTTCTACTTGGTTGTATAAGTTATTGTGCCCTGTGAGGCGAAATCTCTGTTTCCCTTCTGAGTTGAAAAGTAAAGTGTTTTCAGTTGCACCTTTTGTCCGCTTTCTGCATTTTTGGTTCCATGCACTGTCCGGGTTGGCATACATGACACTTACAGTATATCAAAAGCAGTTAAGATAATTTAGAAAATATTTTTTTTCCCACAGGTAGTCATGGGTGCCAGTTCCCACCTGATATCATGTGGGAGTTCTGACTGTTCCAGACCGTACTGAATAACCGCTAGCTTGCATAATGTCTGCAAATCTAGAATGGAAAGGTTATTGTGTGCGTGAAAAGATCGAAAGAAAAGGATAGGGGCGCGCATACCCTCTATATTATAGAGGGTATGCGCGTGACATCATCATCATACCCAGAGGTTATGTGGCTCACTGGCTACGCCTACTAAGTGGCAAAACACTACTTTCTGGCCTTGACAGACCATACATCCAAACAGAAAAGTCCTAACCTATTGCATTAAACGATGTTAAACAATGTTAAACTCACATTGTCACTCAATTTGCCATTCACTTTAAGCATGTGCATAGGTAAAAGGGGGAAAAAGAGGAATAAATATATACAGTACGGGAAAAAGGGGGTGGGGAGGGGGCAGTATCGAATTGCAGCCATCCGTAGGTGCCCCTAGCCCCTCCTATGTCCAGCTTTGAGGGTTTGTGTAAACACAAACATTGTGTTAACACAAACATTGAAGACGAAGGTGAAGACGCAAATTGTGATTGGCCGGAATGAGATGATGTATGACGAATACTCAAATTAACATTTGAGTATTCTGCCTCTTACTGTCATGCTCTGTGCCCAGAGCGTGTCATGCCTGGGTCGGCTGCCTCATGTTTTCGCCCCTTGTTCCCCGTGTTTGTCTCCCCTCCCCCATGCTACATTGAGGCCCCCGCCCCCCGTGTGCTGCTGTTCTGTGTCTACTGAGATTGTTACTTGGTTGTGTAAGTTATTGTGCCTTGTGAGGTGAAACCTGTTTCCTTTCTGAGTTGAAAAGTAAAGTGTTTTCAGTTACTCCTGGTGTCTGCTCTCTGCATTTTGTGTTCCATGCACTGTCCGGGTTGGCATACATGACACTTGCAGTATATCAAAAGCAGTAGATAATCCAGATTTTTAAAAAAAACATTTTTATTTTTGAGTGGTGCAACCACTCCCTTACGGAGCTATGTGTGTGGCTGGCTGCCTGGCTGGCTGGGTGCCTGGCTGCCTGCCTGGCTGGGTGCCTGGCTGCCTGCCTGGCTCGGTGCCTGGGTGGGTATGAGCACGTGACGAAAATAGCATGTTTTTTTTTCACCACCTGTGCGCAACCTAACACACACACAAACACACACGCACATATTAACTGTATATATGATGATCTCGGGTGTGCCAGTACGGTACAGTGACAGTACAGTAGAGCGTACAGTAGAGGGAGCCCCACACGCTAACTCTGTCATTTCTCAACCGTTCTCAAACTTTGTGCTCCACTACAACATAGAGGATGGCATGGCCATATATTTTAGGTGCTGCTTTCAGATGCACCGTCCAGGACACCATTTCTCAGACTGTAGATCAAGTTGGAGAGTCCTATTGTGCGTGCTACAACACCTGATACCTGGGTTGGTACAGAGATTTATTTCTTCCAAGTTGGAGTTTAGAGCTGGTAAAAGTCTTACATATGTAGTCTTGCAGATGTAGTGCAGATGTAGTCTTGGTGGAGGCTATATCGGTGAGCTGCTTCTTAAGAGTTCATTGAATTCTCTTTGTATCACCGTTGGATCTGGATCTAACTCTTACATTCCCTTTCCTTTTATATGGTTGGCTATATCATATATCAATCATATCCATATATGGAGTCATAATTTCGGTCATTCATTCCCAAAGATTGAGTCTATAATGTCAGAATTGGATAGGTATTTCAGTTAGCTCCTTATGGATTTCCATGCATTCTGTGAAGTGGTCTAACTCTAACTCACGGTGATATTCACCAGAAAGACGCCCTAAAGGGCGAGGTCACATGCACGCATCTGCCTGGGTGTATACTTGAAGTAGAGTGGTCTTTTGGGACAATTCAATTCAATTCAAAGGAGCTTTATTGGCATGAGAAAACATATGTTTACATTGCCAAAGCAAGGCAAGCAACGCAAGTTTCACAATAAAATAAAAACTGTTGAAAATGGGGAAAGTATAAGTTGGAGGGGGTACAGTATTTTGTGTAGACAGAGCTATGTCTAAGCTTGTGATTGTGGCCCCTAGGTGTCATAGAGACTAATGTTTTGTGGGGGAGCGTTTTACCTATTGCTGGCTGTGTGTCTGAATTATAGAAGAAAAAAAGTCATTACAATTTAGTCCTGTACCTGCCTGTAGACCTCGCAATTTGGTGTTGGGGGAATTTCTCACTTGAACTGAGTCAATGGGTCCCTAGACATGAAAAATCAACGAGGTGCTCGTCCGCCATAGTGCCACGAATGGCGCAATGGCCACATCAAATATGACCGCCATCGGCTATGATGAAAATACAACTTTTTTGTTTCTGGGTGTATTTGCACATGTAATACCTCCATCCTGACTAATTCAGGTATGTGGAATTCATTTCTGATATTTTAACCATTGTGGGTGATATTGACCTTGAAAGGTCATGGTCAAGGTCATTTTGCCATTCTGAAGACCTTGGCCATAACCTGGCCATTGTTAGGAGTAAGAACAGGTGCAATAAGTCTAATGCAACTAATTGTGACATTTTCAATTCATTTCTGATACTATTTTGACCATTAAGGATCATCTTGTCATTGAGATATAAATATAAATGTTTTTATTCAATAATTCAATTCCGATTTTTGTCATTACTGTCACTTTTATTGTATTTTTTCCACAATTTGTTTTATTTATAGACATGAACCTAAAAATATAACAATTGTAAATGTCCCCCATAAAATCTAAACAAAAAAAACAGTGCACCATTGTGTGTATGCAAGTTAGTGTGATGGGTTTTTACTTTTTACATGAGGGGTTTTCCATGGCAAAATATTATGCATGGAACTCCATCAGCACAGCAGCCACATCGTCAAGTGTCACTTCCCTGCTCACTTGCATACTGTGAGCAAACTGGGTGGTAAGGGCTTCAGACATTTTGATGGCAGGAGTGTACCAAAGTACTCCTCCCATCCATGTTCCATTGGCTCTAGTCTTGACTTGGGTTCCTTTGCTGTCTCAAGCAGGTGGCAAGCCCTATGCACCAGAAAGCACCTCGTTGGATGTGACCTCTGATCACACTACTTGTGGGAGGGAGAGCATCAATTTCAGCACTGGCACTGGTATAGCTTTCCACCCTGAGGTCATCAAATGTCTCAGCAGTTGTACTTGACCTGGCCCCCGTCCAGACACGCACCAAGTACTTGCCAACGCTGCCAACGCTGCATCTTGTTCTGTAAAGGTGTCAGTTAGTTAAATATTTTACTGGGTCAGAAGCCATAGCTGCATGTTTGGTCCCCACCTTGCTCATGCAGTCTTCTCCAGTCAGGATATGTGCCTTGATCACTGTCTTTGCTAGTGGTGGTCCAAGACGAGAGACTGCTTGATGCAGTGGAAGCATGCACAGCTTCTCACCAGTGCAATACTGCTGCCAGATCTCCTTCAACCCCAGTGATTGGACGTATGGGGTGTAGTGTAGCAGTAACAGGTGTCTGTATGACAACTCTCTTGCTCTGCTTCACTCGAACAGCCCACTCCACATGCACCACCAATCTGGTGTCAGCCTCCTCAATCCAGTTCAAGAGGTCTGGGAACTCTTGCTGGGAGCACCTCATCATCACAGACAACAAAGCTGACAATGATGGTAGCATTACCAAATTTGCCATAGACTTGATGGCACACCATATCCCGAACTAGCAGCTGGAGATTCCGTTTGTTTTCCTCAGACACCCAGAATTTGTCAAGTTGCTGAGGGATAGTCTCTGTTCATGCCAACAATGTCGATTCCTGTTCTTGAATCTGTGCGCCGCATGCGCACCCCTTCCTTTAGAGACATCTCAATGTACGAATCGAGTATGATATGGATGAACTCTGGGATGATGTTGACCTGATGATGGTATTGAAGACAGCACCTAAAGTAGGGAATTGTGCTAGTGGCATCTGCTGCATTTTCGCCATGAAGTCTACTACAACATGAGTGGCAAGAGTAGACTTTGGACTCCATTGGGTGAGGTCAAGTTCAGGCTCAATCTCACTGGCAGGTTTTGACTTGTCGACATGAGCTGGGAGGTCACCATCAAGCAGCGGAAATGCTGAGAGCACATCATGAGTAAGTATCTCCTGGATATTCATGTCCCACTCCTTAGCAATGTCCATACTCCTATGTGCCTCGGCCATGTATTTGGACGAAACTAACTTCTACTCCTTCAGAATGGTTGTTGGTGTCTTCTGTGGTTGCTCGTTGAAATGAAGTATTTTCCGCTTTGGTATGGTTGTGCTCAATGTCTTGGTCTTCCCAACTAACATTTCCTGTCTGTATGAGCAGTACACACGCTCCCCATTTTTAGACAGTTTAGCAAGCGTGCAGCGACCCTTCGGTCAACAGCCTGCTTTGTGAGCAGATTGTGCAGTGTCACAGGCACATTGACCGCTATCGAGTATGGATTCTGACGCTCTAGCACAAAGTCCATCAGCTTCGCCACATTATGATTGAATGTAAGGCTCAGTGCATGTGGGAGATGGCATTCTGTGTCTTTCATGGTGTGGTTGTTGGTGAGAATGTTGGGGACATTGGTGATTGACCCAATCTTGTGGAACAAGAAATTCTGCCACAGAATTTGCATTGTGTGTGGCTCCTACTACATAGTGACCACCTAGACCCTTTGACACTCACTGAATGGTCTGCTCAACCTTCATGTCACCTCCTACAGCGCAGAACCAGCCTGGGTGATCCTGAACAACTCAATGGCCTACAGAGAAGCGCCTGTAGAGCTCAGGATGTGTGAACTCTAGAACCTTTATTTGTTCAAGATACCATGAGCCATGCCAGGTACTTTATGCAGTCACATTCTGCAAAGATTGGCATAGAGTCGTTGATAGTAGCCACATGTAGATTCCAGTTTCCATCTCTTTTGGAGACTACAGCATTCTTGATGATCCAGCCAAACTCCAAATAATTGGCATGCCGATGTGGCAGCCGTGCTGCTGGAGTCTCATGCATGTAAAACCCATCACACTAACTGGCATGCACACAATTGTGCACTTTGAGTAAAAGTGTTATTTCATTTTGTGTTATTATTTTGTTTGTATAAAACATTTATTTTCTGCATACTTATATTCTAATTAAAGCACTCAATTAAAATAAAAGTTAAAGAGGGACATTTAGAATTGTTATATTTGTATGTTCATGTATTTTGATATAATAAATAAGACATGATTATGAGAAATACAATAAAAGTGAAAGTAAAGACAAAAATCGTAATTGAGTTATTGAATAAAAAGATTTATATTGATACCACAATGATAGGATGATCCTTAATGGTCAAAACAATATCAGAAATGAATTATAAATGTCAGAATTAGTTGAAATAGACTTATTGCACTTATTTTTTACAATGGCCAATGTCTTTGGAATAGCTAAATGACCTTGACCATGACCCTTCAAGGTCAATATCACCCACAATGGTTAAAATACTATCAGAAATGAATTCCACATACCTGAATTAGTCAGGATGGAGGTATTACATGTGCAAATACACCCAGAAACAAAAAAGTTGTATTTTCATCATAGCCGATGGCGGCCATATTTGATGTGGCCATTGCCCATTGTGTGTATGTCCCCCAAGGGGGCAGGCAGACTTTCCAACGTTGAAGCTCTCCTCCCTAGTGGTAGGAGGAGGGACTACAGGCGGACCCGTGGATTCATGACCGGGAAACCCCGTGCAGCTGGGCTTTAACATTGAGCGCTCGGTTGCACTTCCGCATTTGACCACCAAAATTTGGTGGTCACCAAAATTTGGTGGTCAAATGCGGAAGTAGACGTTCTGAGATGGTACTTCCGGCAGTCTTCCGGGTGCTTCAAAACGCCACTGAGCAACTTCCACTGACATGAATAGCTGGGGGGGCGGAGCTTCGCGCCAGTTCAGTCTCTATTATATATATACTCTATGATGTCCCCCAACACCAAATTGCGAGAAGGTCTACAGGCAGGTACAGGACTATTGCTTATAGCTACTTTCAAGTATATTTTATACCGCCAACAGCAGGTGGCGCTGTGACAACCTTGCGGCCTCCCACCATCCATCCTTTGGTAGCAAACCAATGACGTCAGTCACGCTGCTGACTGAGGTCAAAGTTGAACGCTTTCGATCCAACATGGCGGCGACCAAACGAGTGCTTTATGTTGGTGAGGATAATTTAAAAACATTTATTTTTACCCAACACACATTTAAAGCGTTTCTTTACCCAAGACGCGTGTAATACATGTTGTTTCAGTGGTGTTACATTACTTGAGTTATTCAGGAGGAATGTGATTTTTATGTCACGCTTTGTCTTTGAGACTCACGTAGGCTTTGTTTTCTATTCTCCCGTTGGGTTGGCTCCTCCGAATTATATCGGATCTATAAGCTCAGCTCCACTCACAAAGCGACTCGTTGTCGACTTGTAGATCGGATATTTTTCTACGCTCGGCTGGACACCGTCATACGACGAAATAGCCTACTATTATATATATAATCGGGCGACGCTACAGAGTAGCCCCGAAACATGGAGACAGAGAGGACCTTTTCTGTTACCTTTTAGCCTTAATGTCTGACTTACTGTACCTCGTGCTGTTTACATCTCTGACTAATAAAGTATTCAATCAATCAATAAAAAAAACTAAACTAAAAAAACTAAACAGGGCTTGTTTAGTTTTAGCAGTGCTTCCCAAACTTGTTCATGTCAAGGAGGAGTCCGTACCCCACGGACCCCCATTGGAGTCCGTACCCCACGGACCCCCATTAGAAAATATATACAAATATATGTGAAAAGTATATATTAGCCGCAATTTGCAACTCTAGATTTTTTTATAATGGGATGAATCTAGAGTTTTAATACCCTCCATTGACTCCCCACTCATCCAATTTGGTTTGTGATCTGCTTGTCTTAAACGACGTTAAACTCACAAACATTGCAGCTATAGTCCAAGCTTGAATTATCCTCTTTCAATCTGCCGAGCTTGTTTTTCATAAAAATCCCCCATAGACATGGTATGAGCTACTTTCTGTCAAGACATCCTCTGCAGGTGATTCTTTTTCTAAGTGTTGCAGTTTGGAAGCACTCGTTTTTGTTAACGGGTCGCGCTGCTGCCTCCTGCATTATGTGCAAATTCAAAACAGGTGGTACGCAGGGCCGTTCAGTGACTTATGACGAGTGCTTCCAAACTCCAGCACATAGAAAAATAATCACCTGCACAGAATTTCTTGACAGAAAGTAGCTCATAACATGTCTACGGGGGATTTGAAAGAGGATAATTCAAGGTTGGAAGTTCGGTTGGACCTGAATTAGGCTACGGTCCCCTATTTAATGGCATTTCTATCTCTGGCACCCCAATTTATATTGTAAAATCAAAGTTAATTGAACTCTGAGAGTGTACAAATGGGGCAGTGATGTAAATAGGTTTTCAATGTAATGAGTTCCGGGATGCAGGGATGGTCTTTTAGATTATTCCCAGGGACATATTTTGCCATTTTTACAAATTGCAGCATTTAACTCCCATTTCATTTTATATGGTTATAATGTGGTTATATCATATCATGTAGAAAACAGAAGAAGAAATGATTATTATAACTAATGCTAGCAAAATAAACTAGAATAAAAAAACAGTACAGTAGTGCATCCCATGGATGCAGAAGTCGTTGTTTTATTGCGTCCCTTAACTATAAACTGCATTTTGGAATGCAAAATGCACCCTATTTTAATCTCTGATTTGTACACTCTGAGTTACAGACCCATAAGGGTTCATTTGGTTCCTAATTATCATTTAGCTGGGGACCCCCTGGAACTCTCTCAAGGACCCCTAGAGGTCCCCGGACCCCACCTTGGGAACCACTGGTCTACAGAGTACAGACAACAATATAGGTGTGAGTTCACATTCAAACATAGCCTGTATTCACAACCAAGTGTCACTGTTGCGCAGCCTAACACACACATATTAACTGTATATATGATGATTTGGGGTGGTACAGTACAGTAGAGGGACCCCCTGGGGACCCCCACACGGTAACATTTCTCAACCGTTTCGGAAGCGGACAGCTCACCGGAATCGGCCCGGCCCCCTGGGTAAGTTCCTAGGGGTCTGGATGTTCCGGAGACCCCCAACATGGTAATTCTCATTTTTCCCCGGACTCCGGGGACACGGAGTTGCACCACTCACTTCACACGGGTGTGATTTTTGTAGAAGAGGCAAACTAAAATTATTTATGCCATTTGCTTTGATTGAATGATTGATTGAACACGTACGTTTATGATTTGATTTGGGTGTTCTACATTTAAGTGTTAGTGTTGATTATCGTGTATTAATCTAACTAGCCCTTACCAGTTGTGAGATATCCCCCCCCCCCTTGTGGCCACAGGGGGTACTGCGCCCTGGGTGCGTTTTTAATTCACTAATAAATTCATTATTAATTTATAAGTTGTTAAATTGGAAAAAGGGCTTCGTTAAGACCTCCATATTATTATGGTCAATGCCTGTGTGAAAAGTGGGAGTGATTGGTGCAGGCAGTGAGGAGCTACGGCAGTCACAGTGACACACAGACAGACAGACAGACATTGTCAGAATTATAGTATGATGATGGTGGTGGTGACGATGATGATGATGATGATTATAGTATGATGATGATTATAGTCAAACTAATACTATTATACTAAAAAAAGATAAAGATCAAGGGAAAAGATACCTTTTTACAGTACAATAATGTTTCAAGTTTACACATACTACAAATAAACGGCATGAACAATATTAGTTTGCCTCTTCTACAAAAAGTCTACAAAAAGATCCAGCATAGCTATATCCACCATGAGGACAGTCAAGATGTCACAGGCAGTGTCGGTAGGCCAATCAGAGGCAGACGGGGCGTTACCATGTCTATGCTCGGACGTAGAATAGATATACGCATTTCAAACACGTCTGTGCTGTGCCATTTAACTGCTAGAATAAACTAACAGTTGAAACCGAGGCATCTTCACCAAACCTGAAGTGTGGGAAAGGGTAAAGTAAATAGTTGTTGATAAAGTTAAGCTAGTACTAAGTACGGGACGGGATGTCCTTCTTTCGAGATAACAAAATATGCGGATAGTGATGACATTCAATATCAAAAATATATACAGTATTTATGGCAAATGGCATATTTTAAATTGAGATGATTATGGTGTTTGGAAATTGGAATTATATTTAGCTACCAATTTGTCATTGTCTATTATTAAATATTGTGCAACGTTCTACTCTGGATTTGAACCCGGTTTCCCTGCACAAGTGCTGACATTTTTTTTTACCAGAGCCTGCCTGCTTGCTCAGGGGATAAATTGAATCTTAATTCAAGATTCATGTCAGATCCTGTGTCTAGGTGAGACATGACCTGGCTTTGACACCATCTGAATGTCTAAATAAATGGTGCATTTTATTATATAGTGCCTTTATCCAAGGCACTTTACATAGAAAACCGATGGAGAAGCGCCGCTAATAATCCAAAAAACGCGCTCTGTGTGCAGGGACCTTAACCCTAGAGGAGCCTGGGATTGAACTGGGAACCTCACGGTTGCCATACAGCTGCTCTACCGGAGACAAAATACAACCACCCCAATTGTATAAGTTATATTGTATTAACATACCATACAGAAAAGATTAATTAATTTAAAAAATAAGAGTTGCATAGTGCCACTTTAACCAGCCGCTGTTTTTTCCCCCCTTTTTTTAAACTTTTCTTTTGACAGTTTTGATACATTTATGTAAGATATTTGTTGTGTTTGTGACAGGTGGCCTGGCCGAGGAGGTGGATGAGAAGGTGATGCATGCAGCATTCATTCCATTTGGTGACATCACAGACATTCAGATACCATTAGATTATGAAACTGGTAAGGCATCAATTAGTTATGTTGTATAAGTGTGATAATAGTGCCACTATTATTAGTGTATGTAACACCAACACCTAATAATAACAATAATAATTATAATTCATCAAACTTTAATAGATACAGATTTAGCATCTCTATTTTGTGTCATTCATTACTAGGGATGCACCGAAAGGGAAATTCTTGGCCGAAACCGAATATAGGAAACCGTTGGCCGAAAACCGAATATAACTATTATATATATTTTTACCTACCATCGCTGCCATGGCCGTACCTTAAAGCTACCAGATTTATGGCAAAATAAATGGTTATGGCAAAACTTAACTTAAATAATAATCACTATAATGGGTCCATAAAACCTTTATTCAGCTCTTTTGAATGCATTAATTCTATACACTATTCGGTGATATATTTTCTGCCTATTTGGGCCGAAACCGAATAGTCCGAAAATGCTTTTTTAGCCATTTTCTGCCGAATATTTTCTGCGGACGAATATTCGGTGCATCACTACAGGAAAAACCTCTCTCTCAAACAGTGACATTTATGGATGGAGATGAAGTATAAAATGGGGCTTAAACTGGTTAAAGCAAAAAATGAAGTAAAACTACAAGAAACGGCTAGAAATAGAATGTTAAGATTTGTTTAAAAAAATATTAAGATTTTGTATTATCGTGAGAACAATGGCTTCCATTATCGCATTGCAACCTTTCAGGAATAGAAAGCCTGCCGTTTCTATTAGCTTGGATTCCCCATCGATGATGTCACTGGTGGACGGCTACTTGGTGGGGGTACTCTAAAGTTTAGAGCCTTGTAGGTGGCGAGGAGTGTTTTGAGATGTCTATGCATGTCGACTGGGAGCCAGTGAAGTTGATGCAGGACTGGCGTGATGTGGTGATTGTGGTCACGGTTGCATAAATCACAACGGCAAAACGCAAAAGTGTCTCTACTTCTATGGAAGTCATGGCTGAAAGACGTCTGTGTTACTGTTGACAGCCACCATCTTTGTTTGGTGATCTGATAATGACCATAACCGATGCTTCTTCACTTGGAACAGATGCATGTGGATTGCTTACTTCCTCTGTGTAACAGGATAGGTGGGCAGTGCACCAGTGTTGTTTTTGGCAGCACATTTTGATTTTAGTTTTAGTCATAGTCTTAGTCACATTTTAGTCACCTGGAATATTTTAGTGTTAGTCTAGTTTTCGTAGACTACATCTATAGTTGATTTAGTCGACTACAATGTGTTTTGGCGGTGCCTTGATGCTGTCGTAAAGACTGATTTTTGCACCTGCTGAAAATAGCCTTGTAGATCTGCCATTTTCAGCATGTAACCAAGTGTAAAATGACTTATACTGGATTTCTTGTCCACTAGTCCCTTCCTAACATTTTAGTCTAGTTTTTATTTGTTGACGAAAATTGTCAGTATATTTAGTCTTAGTTTTAGTCAGCATAGCTTAGATTTCATTTAGTTTCCATTTAGTTTTCGTCAGTGAAATAAGTTATAGTCGACGAACATTTTTCGTCAACGTTCTAGTCATCGAAATCAACACTGCTCTGCAGGCCAAAGAGTACGCCGACGTGGTTACTGATCGCATGACACCAAGGTTTAGACCTCAGTTCTAGGCTAATCAGAATGGGGCGACTGTTATATTATTTCCACACAACTCTTAAGTTATAATAATGATATAGTTCCATGTTGAAAATGAGCATTTTTCAACACATTACATGTTACATTTGTTTTAGTTTTTCTTTTTGACAAAAATACACATCGTTATTGTACATCGAGGTGACCTGGATGTCCCTAGTGCCGACCTATCCTGTATCCGTTTTATATGCATGACTTTTTGTTGTAGATTGTTGACTTCTTCATTGGTTGTTTTTCAGAGAAGCACAGAGGATTTGCCTTTATTGAATTTGAGCTGGCAGAGGTAAGTTACTGCTACTGTGTGCAGTGACTTGTGTTGTTGTACTGTAGATTGCCACCTTGTGGACGTTGTAGGTCATAGCTTTGTCACAGAGTATGAGTGTTTGATCTGCATTTGTGATTGACATCTCTTTCTGAATGTTGTCTTCCATAGGATGCTGCGGCTGCCATTGACAACATGGTGAGTTGAGTTCACCTGACTCGCTTAAACCACTTTGAAGCTGGCGTCCCTGTTTTGGGCATGTCAATAAACAGATTTATAAAGAAATATAGCTTTATTTACTTTTTATTTTTTCCAAAAATAGATTCACCATATATTAGCTATTCTACTTGGCATAAATGGTAAATGGTGCATTTATATAGCGCCTTTATCCAAGGCGCTTTACATAGATTGTGCATTACATTCACCCATTCACACACACATTCATACACCGATTGCGGCGGAAGCCATGCAAGGTACCAACCAGCACATCGGGAGCAATTTGGGGTTCAGTGTCTTGCCCAATGAAGTACATTATATGTGCTTAAGTGATGACAAGTCCACAATGTCCACACATACAGTATGTGTCAAATTTCTAGTATAGTGAAGAAATGACACTGGGCCTCTGCTGTTTTCTCCCCAGAACGAGTCTGAGCTGTTTGGACGAACAATCCGGGTAAACATCGCCAAACCGATGAGAATCAAGGAGGGCTCATCCCGACCAGGTGATTATTAATGTATGACTAGTCTAAACTAAGTATGCCCCCCCTGGAGGGTATGTACAGATCTAAACTCTGTGACCGTCCTTCATCCTGGCTCCCTCTGTCTTCGTCCCTCAGTGTGGTCCGATGACGACTGGTTAAAGAAGTTCTCTGGGAAAACCGCCGAGGAGGGTGAGACGGAGGAGTCCGCTGGGGACGCCGCCAGTACCACAACGCAAGATGTGAGAATGCAGTCTTTTCAATTCACCCTTTGTCAGTAGTGCTGCCAGAATTGGCCAAAAATGATATTCGAATATTCCTTTTATATTGTATTCGAACAATTTTCGAATGATTTCGAATGTCGAATGTATATGATTTTAATATGAATATTGCAGCCTAATATGCTGTAAAACTTGATCTTTCTTTATCTATATGGTCCGGTCCTGTATGGGCTGTGGTTGGTGCTGAGAAATGCACTCTCTTGAGTCTTGCAATATCAAATGAATGATTCATAATTATCTTAATAGCCTAATTTTTGTATAATGTTTTAGTTTACGTGGCACAGTAAGTCTCGGCAGAACTCACACAGCAATTTTATTGTTATTTTTTTAATTTGAATCTTAATTTAAAATATTCGATTGTTCTTTTATTTTTTACATTCGAATATTCATTTGAATATGGAATATTCGTTGGCAGCACTATTTGTCAGCCTTCTGATTGGTCCCTGACTGAATAACCTTGTTTCTGCCTTGTTCATGTTGAATTTGCTAAAACATCATTGTTGGGGAAAAAACTAAAAACAAACATGACATGCCGAGTCACCATGTGATGTTCCTTTTTACTGACACCAAGTTTAACCCATTTTGGGCGGGAACCCCTTTTGGTGTTTCAAGCATTATGTTGTACTTTAGCTATTGAAAAATAGCAGATCTACACTGGGTGCCGTGCTACAAGCTTGTACATGAAAAAGGTTGAGATCCACTGACATAGAAAACTAGGTTTTTCAGAAAAGTCTTAGAATTTAGAAGCCTTTTTTAGACGGGTGAATTGTGTGTTGACATGGTCTGGTCTGTCTTTTTTTATTTTATTTATTTGGCAGGGACAGTACAAAACTAGAAAAAGTGCCCTTCTGGGCACAGGTCTCCACCAGGAGGATAGGAGTGTGAGTGTGATGTTTGGCAAAATGTTTAGAAGCAATATAACCGTGTGTGTGCGCGTGCGTGCAGCGTACATGCATGCGTGTGTGTGACGTGGCTTGGCCTGTTGTAGCGCCACCATGAGGCTGATTTGAAAACTCAAATGGCATTTCTTCCAAAGCCTAGTGGGAATATGCATGCACAGTTTCACCACAATCGGACGCTGCGTTGAGTAGTTGTGGCGATTTGTACAAAACGGGTACAAAGCGGGCTACTCCTGAAAAGTTTAGAAGCCAATCGTAGCTCTAGAGAGACTGTGTACCAATTTGCGTGATGTTTGGACAAAATCTGTAGGTGTACTGTCCAAAAACTTGTTTTGCACAAAGCGGCCTCCTGGTGGCGCTATAACAGGCCGTTCTGGAAATTTTGGGGCAGAGGTTCATCGTTGGCATCCAGGTGTGTGCAAAATTTGGCATCGACCGGGTTTACGGTGCCGGAGATTAGCTGATCACAGACGGACGGACGGAGTGCAAAACATACTCTCTCCCCATGCCTTCGGCCTGGTGGAGACAAAAAAACAATGCATAAAAACATGAAACCGTTGCGTTGGTTTATAGCCATGGCTAATTTGCAACCCCAGTCCATGGTTAGGCCTTTATATACAAAATATGATCTACCTATGCTATGCTAACAATAATCGTTTACAGAGAATACATGCAAATGCATCTGATCTAATAATATACTACTGGTATGCTAATTATAGTTTACAACAAAATGACAGTACACATTACATTAACCTACAAAACAGAGCAAACATAATCACTCCGATAACCAGTCAGAGACTATACATGTGAGCACAGTTGATTTGATTTCTACCATAGTTTGAGTCCTTTGTAGAACACGTTACCGTCCGTCTCTAGTTTTAGTGCCGTAGGTAAGGCGTTCCAAAGGTTTGGCCCCTTTACTGAGAAGGCAGACTGTCTGAATGAGTTGTTGCACCTGGGAACAATACAGTTAGTTACCACTCGTGGAGGCTTGTGTAGTTGCTCTACCAGAGCTCGTCTTGTGGATTATGGTCTGTCTTGTGGGTCAAGACAGTATGTTGTGATTGTCTGTTTGAGATTGTGATAATATTGTCTTATTATTCTTGTTGCCAGGGTGAGCCCCCAGCCAAGAAGGGCAGAGTCAACCCTCAGGTCTACATGGACATCAAGATTGGGAACAAGCTGGCAGGAAGACTTCGATTCCTACTGCGAGCTGACATCGTTCCCATGACTGCAGGTCTCTCTCTCTCTCTCTTTCTGTCTCTCTTTCTCTCTTTCTATTTAATACAGCTTTCCGTTAGACTCTGCCAGAAGGTTTTTTTTTTTCATTTTTCTTTTTTTTCATTTTTATTTATTTATTTCGAACATATTAAAACATAAAAGAACAGGCAATGGAAATAAAGGAAGAACTAGATTTAAAATAATAATAAAACAAGAAATAAAACAAGGTATATCTAATATCCTTATATTTTATGTTCGAAAAAGGGATAGGAAGAAGTTTAGTTAAAAACTTATCGGGTCCTACCCCTTCTTTGTGTATCAAAAAATAACATAAAATAAATAGTCAAGCATATACTGTATACAAGACAGTCAAGGGTCAAGGTTGACTCTTGAGGACATACATTTATACACTCACAAAAACATATGCGTACACACTGTACCCAGCTATTCTATCTTATATATATATTTATTATATCTTTTTTAAACTTATTCCATGTTTCACATCGTTTCAATTCATCTTTGCATTTATTCCACAGGATAACCCCTTTCACTGAAACACAGTGGTATTTTGCATTGGTCCTCACTAACGGCTGATTAAACATACATACCCCTCTAAAATCATAATGACTCTCTCTCTTCTGGAACAACCTCTGGATGTTGTTTGGTAATAATTTGTTTTGTGCTTTATACGTTAATTGGACTGTTTTCATGTCAACCAGATCTTTGAATTTTAATGCTTTTAAATTGATAAAGAGTTGGTTTGTTGGTTCTCTGTAGGCAGTTTTATTTACAATTCGTATTGCTCTTTTTTGGAGGATAAATATTGATTTAGTATTTTCCCCACACTTCCTCACAGTATGTTATGTATGGCAATATAAAAGAATTGTATAGCATATATAGTGAACTTTTCTTTAAGAAATCTTTGACTTTATATAGTATTGCTATAGATTTGGCTATTTTAGTTTTTATATAATTTATATGAGGCTTCCAACATACTTTATTATCTATTATTACTCCAAGGAATTTGACTTCATCCACTTGTTCAATTTCCATTTTGTTTATTGTAAGTTTTTTATTTGTATTAGTTATACGATTTCCAAATATTATGTATTTTGTTTTACTTAAATTTAGTGTCAATTTATTAAAATCAAACCAACTCTTTAACCTTTTTAGTTCCTGTTCCACCGTCTCCAGAAGTTGTTCCAGGTTATCTCCACTACAGATCAAATTAGTATCATCTGCAAATATTATTGTTTTCATTAGTTTTGAAACCTCACACATATCATTTACATACAAGATGAAGAGCAATGGACCCAACACGGAACCCTGAGGAACCCCACATTCCACATCTAATAATTGAGATTTATAATTATTTATTTGTACATACTGTTTTCTGTTTTGCAAATAACTACTTACCCAGGAGAGGGCTAACCCTCTAATTCCATATTTTTCTAATTTATATAATAATAAGTCATAATGTACCGTATCAAATGCTTTACTAAGATCAAGAAAAACTCCTATTGCATAATCTTTATTTTCTAGTGCCGTAGTTACTGTCTCAACAAATTCCATTAGTGCATGAGATGTTGTCCTATTTGCCCTAAAACCATATTGTTGTTCACATAATACTTTGTGTTTGGTAATGAATTCTTCTAGCCTCTTATAAAACACTTTCTCCAAAATCTTGGAAAACTGTGGGAGGAGTGAAACTGGTCTGTAATTTGTGAGTTCGTGTTTGTCTCCGGTCTTGAATATCGGCACAACTTTTGCTATCTTCATCTTGTTTGGGAATATTTCTTTTTTTAATGATTGATTACAAATGTATGCTAGAGGTTTCGCCACATATTCGATAATGCTTTTGACTAATGCCATGTCAAATCCGTCATTGTCTGTAGACGTCTTAGCCTAACGCCAGGGCTCCACCGGACGCGTTGCGTCTCCGTCGCGTGCGTCACAAAACGCACCGGTTCAATTTTAATGCACGCGTCGCGTCTCCGTCAACGCAACGCAACACGGGCAGTGGAGCCACCCTTCATTGATTAAAAGGGAACATTCCCTGACGGTGACGGTGACGCGACGCTGACGGAGACGCAACGCGCCCGGTGGAGCCGGGCCGTTACACTTATTGACAATGTCAATTATTTCTTTTTCATCTGTTCCTTTTAAAAACATAGAGTTTGACACCTTTATGGTTTGGCTCTCCACAGTATTTGTATTGCCAGTCTTTGGGATCTTCCTTGCCAAACCAGGACCAACCTTAACAAAAAAATCATTGAATTCATCTGCCACTAAATTCATTTCATTAATAGTTGTGTTATTCATTGTCCGAAAATAATTTGGGTATTCTATTTTCCCATCGCCCTTTTTTATAATTTGATTAAGTACCTTCCATGTATTTCTAATATTACTCTTATTTTCATCCAATATTTTACTGTAATAGTCCCTTTTACGGCTTCTCATTATTCGTATCAGTTTATTTTTATATATCTTATACTTGATTTCTGCCTCTACTGTCCTCTTTTTTTAGGAATTCTTTATATAGTTTATTTTTCTTCTTACATGCTTTTTGTATTCCCTTAGTTATCCATGGTTTTCCACCAAATTTCTGCTTGACAGTTTTCTTCACTAGAGGACAGTTCTTATCATAGAGAGCAGTTAATATGGACAAAAAAGTATAATATGAGTCATTCACATCCTCAATGTAAACGTTATTCCAGTCCTGGTTCTTTAACTCTCTTTTAAAGGACTCAACTGTCTTTTGTGTTTTTATTCTACTTAATATTTGAGTTTTTGTATCCTTGTTGGTCCTGATTCCGCCCCTAGTGACCGCAAAGACTGGAAGGTGGTCAGTTGCATCATTCATAATTATTCCACTTATTATTTTCTTATCAATAACGTTAGTAAAGATATTATCAATGAGTGTAGCACTATGCGTTGTTATTCTAGTAGGTCTTGTGATGGTGGGATACAAGCTCATACTGTACATGGAGTTAATAAAAGGTAGATTTGAATGAATTGTTTGTGTAATAACAGGTTGAAACAATCCTGATAAAGGCAGATGTATGATGAAAATATGTCTTTTATTCTAGAGAACTTCCGCTGCCTGTGTACACATGAGAAAGGCTTTGGGTTCAAAGGCAGCTGCTTCCACCGTATCATCCCTCAGTTCATGTGTCAGGGAGGCGACTTCACCAACCACAACGGAACCGGCGGAAAGTCAATCTATGGTCGCAAGTTTGACGACGAGAACTTTGTCCTCAAACACACGGCTCCAGGTGAGACCTGAGTTGCTTAAGTGCACACTAATATTCCAATTGCTGGTATTAATCAGGTTGTGGCATATATTTGATTGATGTTTTTACATGCATAATTGGGGTGTCGTGTTACAACGTCGAGCAAGACATTGTTATTTATGCATGTTAAAATCCCGACCGAAATCGGACAAGTGTCAGAAGATTGTGTGGGGAGAAAAAACATGGTGATTTTGGATGTACAGTCATTTTAACCTGAGACCAGATTCTACAGAATGTGTTCCAAATCCTGACAGTTTTCTGAAGAACGTAACAGTGGTGCTCAAACCTTTTCATGTCAAGGCACTTACACCCGCCTTCTAATGAGAGCGCAAAATCTGTCTTGGAAGAGCCATCCATCGACTAATCTAATATACGGCAACCTTCCCCGTGTTTCTTCACTGGTCCGATCCAGAAGAGCGCAGTTTGCCGGCCACTGCTACAGAGCTGACAATGAGGTTATACAGTATCTTTCCTTCTTCTCTGGAGTCCTGCCTCAGGGCGGACCAGAGGTAGAAAGCTGTCGTTCCCTGATGTCATCGCTAGGGACACATGCTTCAGTAGGCAGGAACTGGGGGTGGCAATGAAGGACCGGGAAGTCTGGCGTAGCATTGTGGAATCCATGATCTCGACCGCGGTCAAAAAATGATGATGTCAAGGAACCACAGATACTATCTGTATTTACAAGCTTGTAAGCTGTATGCCGCGCCACAAGCTTGTAGATCTGCTATTTTTCAACAGATTGTTTAAAATAAAGTAATGGTTAAAGTGGTTTAAAGCTATAAGGTGACACAGATGCGTCCTCTGGTCTAAATGAGTTAAATTAGGGTAAGATCAGCGTATTTGTTGCCTAGTGTATTAACTAGGCTTCTCTTTTGGTCATATAGCACAGCTCTCCATGGCCAATTCTGGTCCAAACAGCAACGGCTCTCAGTTCTTCATCACAACGGACAAGACGGACTGGCTCGATGGCAAGCATGTGGTGTTTGGAGACCTGATAGAGGGCATGGAGGTGGTCCGTGCAATGGAGGTAAGATCTGGTGTATGTTGTTATTGTATACAGTATCATTTTCAACAATCATCACAATTAGCCCTTTGCTAAATCCCACCCGAAAAAGCCATTGTCCAATGCCAATCCAAATAGTTTAGCAACTGTTGCTATGCAGGTCAAGCTTTCGCCACCTCATAGCTGTCAATGTTATTTTGCATGGCTGAGTTGTTGAACATATACACGGCTTAATGTCGAGAAAGTTACACGACTGACCCACCCAGGTGATGGCAATAATACTAATGACAGTAGTCTACCGTGCAACATGAAAACTCCTGTCGGGTGGTCGTTAAAAGTTGATTTCTCCCTCTGTAATTTCCTCATATTTCTAGTTTATTTAAATAGTGTCATGCACATTTGTCCAGTGCATAGCCTACTACAGGCCTGGTAAGACATTTTGATGCTCTTGCTACTGAAATGATCTATTATGGAGAAATCCCATTATTTTACATGCATCTCAATGGGGGAGAAGGAGAGCTTGCCCTGTCTCCTCACTGCTAACGTGCCTATTGGACAAGGACGGGTTGGGAAGGGACTTAGCAAAGGGCTGCTTGTAGTTTCTTCCCCCAGACCATCAGAACCCTGAATGCTCGCCATATACTCGCCCCAAAACAAACCTCTTGAGATGAATAGCACTTTATCTATATTGCACTTTGGATGCATCAGCACTTTCTGTTACAAATGTGACAAGCTAAGTTGTGGAGAACAGTATTGTTCCCCTGTATTCCTAGTGTGTATTGTGACAATAAAAAACTGATTCTGATGCATGATTAGTAATTGAAACATTTGTACCATGTGCATTTTATTTAGAGACTGTCCAAGCAATGGCGGTCGGTTCCAATGCTAGTCTTGTAATCCTCAGCATGACCCTGTCTTGTGTCCGTACAGGCTCAAGGAGCAAAAGATGGCAAGCCCAAGCAGAAGGTGATCATCTCTGACTGCGGAGAATATGTATGATGTGTGTGTGTGTGTGTGTGTGTGTGTGTGTGTGTGTGTGTGTGTGTGTGTGTGTGTGTGTGTGTGTGTGTGTGTGTGTGTGTGTGTGTGTGTGTGTGTGTGTGTGTGTGTGTGTGTGTGTGTGTGTGTGTGTGTGTGTGTGTGTGTGTGTGTGAGACATGACAGATGGGGATGACAGAAGTGGAGTTTTTTTGTCTACTCTATTTTGAACTTGTGTTCTCTGTCAATATTTCAATAAACCTTTTTTTTTTATTATTAAGAATTAGAACCAAATTGTATCTTTGTCATGGCTGGTGTGCAGTTTTATTTGTTTTTTGTGCAACTATGTCAAATTTGTCTCATAAAATTGCCAACAATTTTATATGGTTTATATGGTCCACTGATTCCCCACATTTTGGCACGAAGAGCTTCAATCTGAAAGAAAACCATCAGTGTCTGATATAATTGTACAACACTGTTGTTAGAGCTATTCTACTAAAGGCAATATGTGTTCCCTTTCATTCTCATATGACATTCCAAATAGGTCATTGAAGTCACATCCAACGGTAAAGTCTTGTAATCCTCCTCAGCACGTCTTGTTTACATTCAGGTTCAAGCAAGCAGAAAGCATGCATGTGTGGACAGGAATTAAAACAAATCTTTGGGCGTCAGGTTCTACCTACTCCGCTCATCAGGCACTTCAAAAGACCTATAACCAGAACCAAATTGTATCGCCGTGTTTGCATTTTAAAATTGCATATTTTATCCTCATCGATTTGACAATTTCATGTTTCATTTTATTAATACTCTTGACTAGAGTAAAGACCCAGCGTAGAGTTTCTGTTGACCGTTATGGAGATTATTATATTTTTTTCTGGCATACATTAATCTATTTACAGAGAAACGAGTTGGTAGAAGAAAAAGTGTTAATGGAACTTCTATTTGTTCACTGTCATATCAAGCCGTTGACCCATTTAGACCTGAAGACGATTCTACAAATGTCTTCTAAATCCTTTTCTGAAAAACACATGTTTCTATGTCAGTCGTTCTCAAACTATTTCATGTCAAGGACCCCAAATGATATGTAATAGGCCGCCGACCCCCATCTGAAAATATGTTGTTCCAGGCACCCCTCCAGAAGCAAAGATTTGAGTAAAAAACGTTCGCTCTGAAATATTATATTCAAAGATTTTGCCACATTTTCACGATTTTTCAAAAATAAGATCTACAAGCTCGTAGTGTGGCACTCATGAGCTTGTAGATCTGCTATTTTTCAATAGCTAAAGTATAACATAATGCAGTTAAAACACCAAAAGGGGATCCCGCCCCAGTTAGGGGTTTAGTGTCTGGATTTGAACCCCACATTATTTTTTTCACTGTCCAATCATGCTCCTGTTTGTGAACCCGGCCAGCAAGTGAACTCAGTGAAAGAAGGAACAAAGAAAGTGAAATGTGTCAACCATGTGTTGTGTTGTGTAGGACAGGCTACCTTAGGCCAGGGGCTCTCAACCAGTGGGTCGCGACCCAAATTATTTTGGGGTGTCCCCAGATTTTTTTCTTTTGTTTCAACTGAATGTCTGGTAAATGGAAATGTCCTTAATGATTATATCTGGTTTCAGTATTTATTTATGATGTATTTTCTCTATTAAGGTTATTGCAGCGGTCAATTTGTATTGGGGAGGGGGACGGGGCGCGGGTCACGAGACATGGTCAAAGCATTTCCGGGGGTCACGAGCCAAAAGCGTTGAGAAGCCCTGCCTTAGGGCTACATGAAACTTGATCGAGTGCTCTCATCAGTGTTTTAAAAGCCCTGATGAATCATTTTGGACTATTTGATGTGCATATACATGGTTCATATAATGTAGCCTATCTTGCCTCCATGTAGACTCATTTTGTTAGTTTAATTTAACAATTATTAATGTAACTTTCTATTTTGATTATTTTAATTCAGCAGCAGTTTATAAGACATAAAAGCAATGGTGATTTTCAACAATCTTTTGGAAACGTATGCCCAAAAAGGTTGCCCAAAATGCCCACTCAATTTAGACTATAGGCCTATAGACTATACAGAAGGAACAGGCCAGGGGCTCAGACTTTGCCTGCATCATATTCATAAAATAAATGGATCAGCTTCTGAGATTATTTTCTGGAGGGCTCCCTTCACTTTTATTCGGGGATCCCCCACAGTAGTGTCAAAGTGTCCTTGAGCAAGACTCTGAACCCCTAATTGCTCCCGATGTGCAGGTTGGTGCCTTGCATGGTTTCTGCCACCATCTGTGTATTGTGAATGGGTGAATGTTATGTAATGCACAATCTATGTAAAGCGCCTTGGATAAAGACGCTATATAAATGCACCATTTACCGTTTCACTTGAGTAAATGAAAGTGCTATGCATGCAAGTGTTGCGTGCTACCTTCATGTGATTAGTTAAATATTACATTGTATCGAAAATCCACAAAAAAGTTGATAATCAGGTGTACCACACATGTCTTTGTCTTGGTTTCATTCAGGTAGTTGCCGTTGGACTAAATAATCTTAAAATTGTGTGAACTGTTTGGACGCCATCTAGTGTCCATCAGTAGACTACATGCACAGTCAAGCACAGTTCAATACAATGTCTGCTATTAAACATCCATTGTGTCCATACTATAATACTATACTATAATATGTAAATCGTCTCACTATGCACTATTGAAAAATGTATGAAGCCTAGAATTGCTATAAGAAGACCAAGATCATTGCTGAATGATGAATGTCCAAAACCATTTATTTTTTTGCATTATATTTTAACCCAAACAAAATGAAAATAGATGGACTTTTACGTATGGTATATGGGCTATGTTTATATCATGTATCACTACTTTTACTTAAAAAAAAACCCCATAGCGTCTACTTTATTTATTATAATGTAATTAAATATAAAAAGTTCCACCACTAGCCATCTAATTTCTAGGCTATTTTCTATCTTCCATCATATATACACTGTATAGTTGTTCTTTCCCTTTTTACCTCCTTTATGATGAATGAATCCCTGGATGAATTGAACAAGGTGGACCCTCTTGTAAACAAGTGTAATGCTTTATTGGGTTGTCCACTCACAGTTAACAGTCTTTGTTTTGAGTTGTGCTTGAAATGTACTGTAATTCTGCAAACTGTTAATAAAAATGTCAATCAATCAACATGTGAGACTTTTTTGGTGCAAATATAGGCCTGGGGTTAGGATTTGTGAGATCTTTATTTTGATGTATTGGTGAAATGAGTATAAATATACATGTATGTTTTTTAAAATGGTTTTAAATTGTTTTTAATTGTTGCACTAAAGTGTCTGAACAGTTTATTTTTACATCAATGTCTGGGTCCCCACCCACTCACTCAGGGGTGACGAGTCACACCTGTAGTGATGGGAGGGGCACCAAAATGTGGTGTTCTGATTGGTTAATGGGGGCACTCCCTGAATATAAAAGTACAAACTTTTGTCTATGTTCACATGACCTGATGATCATAGATTGACCAGTGTACCAGTGAAGAAGAAGAAGAAGAAGAAGAAGAAGAAGAAGAAGAAGATTGTCAGAACATGAAACGAAAAACCCCAAAGGAGGTAAATGCTGATGTTTGATTTATTTTATTTTATATCAATATCTTTAACACTATTAAACCTTTTATACACCAATAGCCTATATCTATCGAAGTAAAAGTCATAGCTTACTCGATAAAACACGTATGGTAGTCAAACAAACATCTGTTCCAAATAGATATTGTTGTCCTAAAGTTTAAACCTTAAACTACACTGGGTTTTAGCCGCTAACTGGGTTTGTACTTTGTAGTTCTATCCTTAATTAAAGCATACATTAATGTGTGTAGTGTGTTAAACCCTGGATGGTCAAGAGACACCCAGGGATTGTAGCCTATTATACATTGAGATGTTTTGTTTGCTCAGTACACGTAGGCATATAGCAGCATCTAAGGGTGGAGAGCACATGGTTTTTGATTGATTGATTGAAAAATGTATTAACAGTTTGCAGAATTACAGTACATTTCAAGCACAAACTCGATACAAAGGCTGTTAACTGTGAGTGGACGACCCAATTAAGCATTACACTTGTTTACAACAGGGTCCACCATGTTCAATTCATAAAAACATTTAGAGACGTACAAATAGACACTTCTATATAGACAAAGAACAGAACAGGAATTCATCATAATGGAGGTAAAAAGGGAAAAGAAACCTATACAGTGAGGGGAAAAGGGGGGGGGGGGGGCGGTGGGGGGGGATTCAGATTTTACTGGGGCCAGTTTCGAATTGCAGCCATCTGTAGGTGCCCTTTGAGAGCGGTTTTGAAGGAGTCAAGGGATTTGCATGTCTTAATGACTGTTGGTAGGGCGTTCCACATTTTGGTGGCATAGGAGCGAAAAGAATTTAGTCCCTTGTTTGTGCCGAATCTGGGTTGTACATGGTTCGTTGCACTCCCTCTGGTGTTGTGGGTGTGGACTTCGTTAACATTAAGGAAGTATCTAGACAGGTACATGGGTATCTTGGTGGTGTATCGAATCTTGTGGACCAGACCCATTGCAAGATGCTGTACTCTGTCGTCGACCCTAAGCCATTCCAGCCTGTCGAAGTGGGCAGGGGTGAGGTGGGTTCGGGGGGCGAGGTCAAGTAGGAGCCTGACCAGTTTGTTTTGAGAAGTCTGGAGCCTGGTTTTAAGGGCCTTTGAGGTGCTGTGGTACCAGGAGGTGCATGCATAGTCAAAGAAACCCTGTACAAGGGCTCCTGTTAAGGTCTTCAAGGTGTTTTTGTCGACCAGTGAGGAGATCCTGTAAAGGAATCTTGTTCTATGGTTGACCTTTTTGATTACGTTGGTGGCCATTTTATCACCGGAAAGATTAGCCTCCAGGATGGAACCTAGGTAGGTAATTTCATCTTTACGTTTGATAACATTGTCACCCACTCTAACCAAGAAGCCATTTGCCTTGCTGAGATTACTATTAGAGCCAAAGAGACACAGCATCATCATCATCGTGGCATCATTCTTTATTTCAAGTTGTCAGTCAGTCTCAGTACAGCATCATGGTAGCATGGTCCAGCAGCACTCTCCCCCAGTTCCCTCATCAATGACATACAACCCCCTTTTATTGTCAGGCAAGCCCCAGTATACAGGAAATAGATAGTCAATAACAGGTGGTCATACAACATCTCCGTTTATGGTCGCAGTTAAGCAAGCAGGGAAGCAGGAAACTACCTATTCCAAGTGCTCTAAGATGAGAGCACACTATTAGTAAGTGAGCATTGGAACTCCAGCTGTCAGATTGACAGCTGTCGTTGGTGGGTGTTTGGGAGAGGAAGACATAGGTGTCAGTCTCCTTTCTGTTCTAAATAGGAATAGTTACGCAAATACACGTTTGCTGACAGAGTTTATAGTAGGCATGGAGATTCAGCTGTTCGAATGCGTATTTGTGATGGCCCATTCAATTTGACTGAATGGGAGAACTTATATATTTAATAGTATAATTGACATTCTAAAATTGCCATTACAGGCAGTAGCAGCAGCAACAACACCGCCGCTGCAGCAGCCAGCAGCAGCCAGCAGGTACCACTCTTAATATTTTACTTAAGTAAAAGTATCAAATACTGTTAAAAGTCTGGTATTTTCCCTCCCTCTCTCGTGCACGCACACGCGTGCGCGCACAGTTCCACCTCCTTTTTAACAATCACAACAGAGTCCGTAGTAGCTAGTGATGGATGGGACAATGTTTTCAGCGCAATTATCGTGCGGCGGGCGCCCCTCACCCCCCTGCCCTTCCCCCAAAAAAAGCATTACGGTTTGTGCTCTCCTGTCTCTACTCCTGCTGAAATCATCAGCTTGTTCTGTTCATCAATGTGTTGCTTATGAAAGGGGGCTTTAGCCCCTGCCTTTTTGACCGTCTGAAACTGTCCTCTCTAAATCTGCACTGCACTAAACCTTTCTTAATTAGCGCGGTGCCGTGCAGGCGTGGAAAGTGCGCACACCGAATCATAGCAGATCTACAAGCTCACAACACATCACAGGTGACATTGTGAGCTTGTAGAGTGGCTTTTTTTCGGTGTGCGCTCTGCGGTACTGTCGCGCAACGAAGTTGAAGTGTGTGTGTGTGTGTGCATGCATGTATGTATGTATGTATGTATGTATGTATATGTGTTGACCTGGTTAGCGGTTAGGTCATTTTGCTGGGATTTCTTTCAAAATAGCAGCTCCCACAGATTTTGCTAGCCAATATTACAATGTCACCTCACCCCTGTGATCTTGTGTAGCCTAAGTAAATCGGAGGGGATTTATCCCCCATGTTTTTGCAACAAACACAATTTCTTTTGCATTTGTGGCACTGGCGCCCCCTATGGGTGTGCTAGCCAATTACAATAGCCATGTTTATATGTCACTTTCTAATCGGGTTAAAACAAGGTTTTAAATACACCCGATTTAAAATATCCATGTATACACCTAAATTTAAATTCTAATCGGGTGCAGAGGGGTGGTCTAGACTTTTTTTAAACCCGATCAAGAGGACATTTCTTCCATGTATACACCAAGTTCTTTCTGCACATCAAATCGTCGGGCAATTTCTGTTATAATTATATTTATAGTTCTATTTGGCAGTGCGATGAGACTGTATTCCTCTCTCTCGTTCCCTCTCCCCCTCTCTTTCTCTCTGCGAGTGCACACACACACACACACACACACACACACACACACTTCTCTCTCTCTTGCTTTCTCCCTCTAGCCAGATTCTATTCGAATACAATTGTAAGCTTTTGGGTACCTGCCTGGTGACGCAATTCCATCCATGTGGTTTTCCCTCTACATGTTTTTTTTGGTTTTCCATTTGGCAGAAGCAGCAGGTGATTATTTGATGGTGAGCCGTCATTGATACACAACGCTCTTGTGGTGCGCGAGGAAAGTGGTTCACACACACACACGCTGCCTCTGTGATGCAGATCTGTTTGGCTGAAGAAAGTTGAGATATCCAATAGGCTACTATGCCTACATGCCATTATGGTTTAAACTTGAAGCCGTGCTGGTCAGTTTAGTGTGCTTCAAGTCAGAGTCGGACCAGCTCCGCTCCGCTACAGCTATAGTTGACCCAGTTTCACGTCTTTTGCTAGTGATATAATCAATTCATAATTTGGAACCACCTGCGTAAAATTCTACATTAGCCTATTTAACATTATAAGTGGCTTGCATGCCATGTACTCTTAATATTTTTCATTGTATAATGTATATAGATATTTAATATAATCTTTCCATTGCAGGAGGGTTTCAGAAAGGGAGCGCATTAGCGCACAGCTTTTTGGCCCCGTCCGGCCCCCTCCACGCAGCCGCAGCAGCAACGGCAGCAGGCAGCAGCCGGCGGCGGCGGCAGCAGCAGCCAGGTACCACTCTTAATATTTTACTTAAGTAAAAGTATCAAACACTGTTAAAAGTCTGGTATTTTCCTTCTCTCTCTCTCTCTCTCTCTCAGACAGTCCGTAGTAGCTAGTGATGTGCGGACCGGCCCGCACATCACTCCTTGTTTTTGGCAGTGCGATGAGACGGTATTCCTCTCTCTCTCGTTCCCTCTCTCCCCCTCTCTCTCTCTGCGAGCGCACGTGCACACACACACACACACATAAACACAACAAAGCACAGCACAGCCTACTATAATTGTTGCAGCCACTGAGATAATGGATGGTGTATGTGAGAAATCACTCGTTAGTACCTGAAGTTGCATGCGCTGCCCCCCGCTGCCTCTGTGATGCAGATCTGTTTGGCTGAAGAAAGTTGAGATATCCAATAGGCTACTATGCCTACATGCCATTATGGTTTAAGTTTAGTGTGCTTCAAGTCAGAGTCGGACCAGCTCCGCTCCGCTCCAGCTATAGTTGACCCAGTTTCACGTCTTTTGCTAGTGATGTAATCAATTCATCATTTGGAACCACCTGTGTAAAATTCTACATTAGCCTATTTAACATTATAAGTGGCTTGCATGCCATGTACTCTTAATATTTTTCATTGTATAATGTATATAGATATTTAATATAATCTTTCCATTGCAGGAGGGTACATTGAGGGTAAAATGTGAAAGCTGAATTAATAATAAATGGTATAAAGACGAGACGACTCAGACCACAAGGGTTATTAATTACTAGCCACAAAATAAGCTGGAAATCAATCAACTCCGACAGCTGAATTGGCTCTACCATTCAGTAGGCCTACCATAGCATTGCTAAACAGACACAGTCCAACTTGGACTGTATCAAACTTGGACTTAAATAATGTATGAGACCTAGACCACTGGGTACTTTGTGCATCTTGGAAAGTCTGGTGACGCAAGGTTGATTAGGTGCGTCTTCTCTTGAATCTAGGGCCGGGGACGCGTTCTAGCGTGCACGCACAATCGCACATGTACCGTTTCGTTCTGTCCCTGCGCGTGCACGTCAAAAAATTACTGGTACAAGTATAGGCTAGTTGCATTCTCGACAGAGAGGAAAGATGGAAGATAGTGTAGGGCTGTAGCCTGTAGGCCTACACACACAGCAGCGTTGTAACAGTAGGCCTATAGCCTATAGCAGGTGCGCCCACACTTTTTTGACTTGAGAGCCACTTTCAAAATGCCCAGCTAAACGTGATCTACCCACCCAAAAATGTGTTATCCCATTGCTGAAAAATGTAAAAACAAAATTACCTTTGGAGTACGGACGCTGATGTTACACATAATAGAAGGGTGAAATTGGATTTTATTTTTTTGCATATTACTTTGTAATGCTACTGACATTTGTGTGCAGCACTCTTGAAAACAAAAAATCACACCCGTGTGAACTGAGTGGTGTAAGGTCTTATATAGCCTGTCTGACGTAATGAAATCATGTCTGACGTAATGAAATCACACCCGGGTGAACAGGGTGAACATGGCAACCATGCTCATTTTTTCTGCACACACAAAGCCAGTTGTAAGAGTGGTTTACACCACTCAACAAAAATATATTGTATTGTGAGTTTGAGCTGACAAGCCCTTTTTGATGGCAATCAGTCAAGTCAAGTTGCCTTAATTCAAGTGGCATATGCTTTTTTTTTAATAAATTATATATTTTTAGGGGCACCATGTGATCTACCTGCACAGCCTTTGTGATCTACAATCTACCTTTTGGGCACCCCTGGCACCCTTCTGCTCACCTTCTCCACTCTGCATGGGTCATTTCCCCCATCAGAAAAGTTGAAGTCAAACTGCTCTGCTGCTTCATTAACGAAACAAATCCAATACATATCCATACATCCAGTGGCGACCTATATGTTTCAATCGTTTCAATTGAATCGAGCCTCCAGTGGCCTCCCTGTTAAAAAAAAAAACAGTTCAGTGTGTTTAAAGGTGGGAGGGAAGAATGCGTAAAAGTGGGGAAACACATGATGATTATTAATAATAATAGGGTTAGCTGTGTGTATAATGTATTATTGAGTGGTGCAGCCACTCCAAGGAACGGCAATGTGTGTCCCTATGTATTTGGTTAAAATGGGTAAGGTTTTAACAAAAGGCAAAACCATGCTCTGTTGCACTGGCCTAAAAGTGGGTCCTCTAAAACTGCTTCAACTTCTGAGAATGTGTTTGGTTCATTAGCCACCAGATGGCATACCTTGTATGTATTTGGTTAAAATGGGTAAGGTTTTAAAAAAAGGCAAAAGCATGCTCTGTTGCACTGGCCTAAAAGTGGGTCCTCTAAAACTGCTTCAACTTCTGAGAATGTGTTTGGTTCATTAGCCACCAGATGGCATACCTTATATGTATGTATTTAAAAGGGGGGCTTTTTTGTAAAATCCCAGCCTACAATACCTTCATATATTTAAAATCCAAGGTTACCAGTGAAGGGCAACCTGCCTATTCACTGGGGACTATGCAAGGCAGAGGCGTCCACCCCCCTGAGTCCAAGTTAGACTAGACCGCATACCTAAACCATCCTCTAAAACACAATGGTAAAATGGATATACTTGGTAAAAAATGGACATTAATAAAACAACCTAAAAACCTTAAAAGAGTAAAAGTTCACAGCAAGGCCTGGATACAATTTAATTGAACAGAAAGATGAACATAAAAATGAATGAGGTGTGAGTGTACTATGTAGGTGTTTGATAGTCAGCTTCTTTCATTTAGACCAGTGGGTGTTACAGTTTACAATTTTTTAATCCATCTATGCTCCATTAGTTTCCGCTGTCCACTGGTCCATCGGACTCCACATTCCAGACCTGAAACGATGAGGTTAGCGATGGGATGGGTTTGAAAGTGTGTGTACAGGGTAGTGTGTATGTCTGCTCGTTTGATGTGATATAGGTGTTGTTTGAGGCGTGTTTCTAGTGTGTGACTGGTTTCTCCTATGTAATGTTTATGACATTGTGTGCAGGTGATGATATAAACTATATTGGGGGTGGTCAGAGACAGGGGATCCTGAATGGGGGAGGAAGTGTGACTATGGGGGTTGTTGATGAATTTGCGGGGCTTAAAATGGAGTGTATGTGGCTGTGGGGGCTTGGGAGGTAAAGTGGAGAATCTGGAATGCACAAGGAGGTCTCCCAGGTTCCTGTTCCTTCTGAGTGCAGAGATGACCTGATGTGTTTGTAATGGGGGGTAGGATTGTTGTGTAGTGGCGAAGTTCTGTTTGAATTTATGGTGTAGTGGTTGGAGAGTATGTGAAAATGTAGTTATTAATGGGACTAGTGTTGTAGTGGTAGAGGAGCCGGTGGACTGTAGAGTGAGAAGAAGAGTTGGAGAAGGGAGGACATAGAGGAGAGGGTAATGCGTGGGCCCCGTCCAGGTCCGTCCCAGCGCCAGAGAGAGGCCTCTGCTCCTGCTGCATGCTCTGATGTTGCTGGGGAGGAAAGCTAGGGCTGAGGTTAGGGTTAGAATTAGGGGTGGGAGGGTTAGGGGTGGGCGGCAGAGTGTCTGAGAGTATGTTGGTGGAAAGTGACCAGGTGGGGGCGAGAGAGAGGCCAGGGCATTGCTCTTGATTGTCCGCAAGAACCTCTTGCTATAGCCTCTCCTACGGAGGACTGTGGAAATTGATTAAAATGTTCCCTATTTGATGAAATCCTGAAAAACCGAATGATTTGTGATTTGATGATTCCTTTGGGTGGTAGCTGTGTTTATGGAGTAGTGCGTGTGTGTCTGTGTCCTTAAAATATATTTTTGTCAGTAGTCGTTTATGTGTATGATCTATTGTATGAAAAAATACGGTGGAAGTTAATCTCTGTTGGATGAATGATGTGTTTGATGGTTATGGAAGCATGGTGTGTGTGTTCAAAATCTGTAAAAATGCATCAAACTGTTGTAAGGTGTGTGGCCAGAGCCCTATGATGTCATCTAAAAATCTGAAATACATGATGGGTTGTAGTGGACACTTTGCCAAGGCCTCTCTCTCCCACTCACTCATGTAGATGTTTGCATAAGCGGGTGCAAATTTCTTGCCCATAGCCGTGCCCTCCATCTGTAAGTAGTGTTTGTTATTAAAGGTGAAATCATTGCAATTGAGACTGAGTTCTAATAGTTGTAAAATGGCATTGTCTGGTCTAGTGTTGTCCGGGTGTCTGGAAAAGATTTCTAACTGCCTGTAAACCAGTGGCTGTATGTATGTTGGTGTAAAGGCTGTCAATGTCTATGGTGAAAATGTGTGTGGTGGCACGGCTATGGGCTTGATTTTTTTCTAGGAAATCATATGTGTCTCTTAAATAACTGGCGTGTATAGTGGAGAGGGGGTTGAGGAAGTGGTCTATGTATTGTGCTATGTGGTAGGATTCACGGCTGCAGTCTGACACTATAGGTCTGCCGGGAGGCACCTCGAAGGGAATAGTCCAAGTCTGTGGATCCTTGTGGATTTTGGGTAGTAGATAGAATATTCTAGGTCTGGGGTTATCAGGTCCATAGAGGAAGTCGCGTTGTTTGGATGTGATGTAGTTTTGGTGATAGAGTGTTGTAATGATTTGTCTGAGTTTGACCTGAGTCTGTGGCTGTATGCTGGCTGCTATGTGAGTGTAGTATCTTGTGTTGGATAGTTGTCTGTTGGCTTCATATGTGTATTGGAAATTATCTAAAATTACTATTTTTGAGCCTTTGTCAGCTGGTTTAATAACTATTTGTGTGTTGTTCCGCAGTGTTGTGATGCTGTTCCGTTCGTCTGTGGTCAGGTTGTCAGGTCTGTCTGGTGATGGGTGGTACTGATTGAGTGTATGGTTATCTAGCTGTATGAGGCCTCGTATCCTGCCGTCCACCTGGGAGAGTTTTGGCTCCCAGGTGGAGGGCAGGACAAAAGGTGTATGTCCGTCTGTCTGTGTGTCTTTGAAAAAGTCTATTAATTTAAGTCTCCTATGGTATCTGTGGGTGTCCCTTCGAAGTGCCTCCCAGTCTGTCTTTGTGGGTCGAGGAATGTAGGCGAGGCCCCTCTCCAGCAACTGGGCCTGTGCGGCCGTGAGACGGACAGACCTGGACAGGTTCAACACATTGGAGTGGGGGTCAGGTGCTAGTCGGAGGGACTGAATGGCTGTTGGAGGTTGAGAGGAAGAGGAAGAGGGGGGGAAGGAGGAGGAGGAGGGGAGCCTGTTGGGAACAAGGTAGGTACCAAAGGAAGAGGAGAGGTAGGACAGGAATCCAGGCTTCGGCTCCTGGTTAGGGAAAATTTAACTGTGCACCAATGGTTAAAAATTGTGACTGCTGTGGTGTGTGTCCAGTGTATGTTGTCGGGTTCTGTGTGAAACTGGCCGGGGTCAACTGGTGGAATGTATGGGAAATGTGTTGATGTACTGGTTCATGAGTGTGATGTTCTTTTTCTGGTTGGTTGTTAGGAATTGGGAGAAGTTGATGGGAATATGGATGGTTGCGTTCGGAAAAGTCCGTTGTGCCTCCTTGTGCATTCCATTCAGCTGCCTATAGGAGGTCTGGTCCGTATCATTGTCCTTGCAGTTGATGCCCACCGAGAGAATCACTTCTTCTACCCTGGGGTGAACCTCCGCCTTTTCAAAGACCTTGGTCAGGTGGTTGAAGGTCGCCCCAGGGTATCTGTCTATTTGCATAGTAGTGTGGTGGGATTCTATTTAAATTAGAGTCCCCCAAGAGGGCCACCGGCTTTCGGACCACAATGTTCCAGTCCTGCACCTTTCTCTTAGGCCTGGCCTTGTGATATGTAGGTATGCAGGGAAGTGCTGGGGCCGGAGGGGGTGGTGACGTGTGTGGCTGTGAGGCGCCAGTAGTGAGAGGCTGCGGTATCGGGTGGTTCTGACAGGGTTCAGAGCGGCCTGTTTGGTCACGGTTGTTACCGTATAGTGGCCTACTCATCATTACCCGGGATCCTAGGGTACCGATCCCGCGCTTCACACCGGCGCCTCCTGTGGGGGAAAGGGAAATGGAATTTAATTCAATGACTGATGCTGGTGAGTGGTGGGTGTGGTGGGAAGGACTAGTGAGGTGGGTTGGAGTGGGCTTGGGGCTGTGGACTCCTCACAGGTGGAGTACTCTATGGGTTGGAAACGGGGAGAGGTTCCAGTGGTCCTGTGGGTATAGGCTTGGGTGTCGAGGAGGCAGAAGGAAGGGGATGGGGTGAGCTGCCCGCCACCTCCACCTCCCGAACCCCGTTAGGGGGTCCGGGTGCAGAAGAGGAAGGCAGTGTTGAGTCCTCCGGGACCGGGGGGATGGGGGTTGTGGGGGGAAACCCGGAGCTGGTCCTAATGGGTTTTGCTCTCTGTGGCTGGGGGGGCGCCAGAGTAAAGGCCTCCGGACGTCTCCCCAGGGACAGAGAGCATATGGGTCTGGGTAGTGGGCGGGGGGCACTGGGGATGACAGGTCGCTTGTCTGTGGGGGTCCTGAGGAGGGGTGGAATGGCCGGCCGCCTGGTTGTAGTGATGGTGAGAAGGGGTGGGATGGAAGGCGTTGGGAGTAAGGCTGGTGGCGAAGTGTTCCTGCCTAAAGGAGGGGGGAACACTTGGGCTGGGGTCCTAGGGTGTGGGAGAAGGCCAGGCCGAGCACTAGCGGAGCTACTGGGAGGTCTCGAGTGAGGTGGAGGGGGGGGCGGTGTGTGTTGAGTATGTGTTTGCTTGTGTATGTATGTTGTAACGGTTTGTGTGTGAAATGTTGCTGTGTATTGAGTTGTGTCGGTGTATGTTGTGTGTGTTGTGTGGTTGGCTGTGTGTGTTGTGTGGTTGGCTGTCTGTGTTGTGTGTTGTGTGGTTGGCTGTGTGTGTTGTGTGGTTGGCTGTGTGTGTTGTGTGGGTGTCTGTATCTGTAGTATGTTGCTAACCCGGGTTAGGGTTGCATTTGTCAGTCTCTGTGTGTATCGTTTATGTGCCCATCCTATGGCAATGGTATAGGCCATAGGGTTATGTGGGTGTATGTCTGGTGTGAGTGTGTCTATGGTGTCTGTGTAGTGTGTTTGTAATGTATGCATGTTTGTGTTCATCCAGTGGTGTGTGTTGTGGGCCACCTGCGTGGTGGTGGTCTCAGTGGGGCAGGCAGGCTTGATGAAGGTGGTGAGTTTATTCACCTGTCTCATCATCCCAACAGGGAAGGACCCTGTCCGGAGCACCCTCTCAGCCACCTCTCCATGGTGTACAGCTTGAATTAATTTAAAATACAGTTTGGCTGTCTGCCTGGTGGCTTCATCGGGAGGGTGACCAAGGGGGGGCTGGCTGTTAGGTACAGGGTGATGGGGGCGTGTAGTAGGGGTATGTGAAGACAGGGGTATAGGGGGATATCTGTTGGTGAAGGGTGGTCTAGCTACTTGGGCATATGTGGGTCTACGGGGAAATCTGTGTGCAGAGGGATGTTGCATGGTGAGGGTGGTGGCTAGGTCCTAACAAAAGGGAATGGGGTTAAGTGTGGAAGCACTTAAATCAACAAATTAAAATTAAAAACACAATCTTTTATGAGGTGAGCAGCTGTAGTGTGTGCTGCCCAGGGTTGGGCCCTTACCACATGTATGTATGTATGTATGTCCGTTCGTCCGTTTAGGGTACCAACAGGTGACAAAGTGGCGCTGTTGAGATTCACACCGTGCACAGGTGCATGATGGGAAGTTGAGATTTTTTTTTGTGGACTGTACTGTACTGTACTGTACTGTACTTTGTAACACGCGGGGCCCCATGACGATTATAAAAACATTTAGTCTCTGGTGGAGGGTATTGAGCCAAAATAAGAATGTTTTTCCAACAGTTACATTTTTTGCATTTGTGGCGCCCCCTATGGATGAAAATCTAATTGCTTTTGGCTCTGTGTTGATGCCATCACCCACAACATATCATTAAAATTTGGGATTGATTGGACATTCCTTTCGTGATTTGTGGCATATTTTATCTAAAATAGGCCACTCCAGCAACTACACCACCAACGGCAGCCGCCACAGCAGCAGCCAGCAGCAGCCAGCGGGTACCACTCTTAATATTTTACTTAAGTAAAAGTATCAAACACTGTTAAGGTATTTTCCCTCTGCGCACAGGTCCGCCTCCTTCTCTTTAACAATCACAAAAGAGTCCGTAGTAGCTAGTGATGTGCGGGCCGGCCCATTGCCTGCAGGTCACGAGGGTTGTCCCACGGGGCGGACGGGACAATGTTTTCAGCGCAATTATGGTGCGGTGGACCCCCCCCCCCTTCCCCCAAAAAGGAGGGAAAAAAACATCCCGGTACTGGCTCTCCTGTCTCTACTCCAGAGGGGTGGTCTAGACTTTTTTTAAACCCGATCAAGAGGACATTTCTTCCATGTATACACCTTAACCTGATTAGAATCTGATATGTTCTTTCTGCACATCAAATCGTCGGGCAATTTCTGTTATAACCTCCTTGTTTTTGGCAGTGCGATGAGACGGTATTCCTCTCTCTCGTTCCCTCTCTCCCCCTCTCTCTCTCTCTCTCTCTCTCTCTCTGCGAGCGCGTGTGTGTGTGTGTGTGTGTGTACACATGCGCTCGCAGAGAGGGGGAGAGAGGGAACGAGAGAGAGGAATACCGTCTCATCGCACTGCCAAAAACAAGGAGGTTATAACAGAAATTGCCCGACGATTTGATGTGCAGAAAGAACATATCAGATTCTAATCAGGTTAAGGTGTATACATGGAAGAAATGTCCTCTTGATCAGGTTTAAAAAAGTCTAGACCACCCCTCTGGACACACACACACACACACACACACAGCACAGCCTACTATAAGTGTTGCAGCCACTGAGATAATGGATGGTGTATGTGAGAAATCACTCGTTAGTACCTGAAGTTGCATGCGCTGCCCCCCGCTGCCTCTGTGATGCAGATCTGTTTGGCTGAAGAAAGTTGAGATATCCAATAGGCTACTATGCCTACATGCCATTATGGTTTAAACTTGAAGCCGTGCTGGTCAGTTTAGTGTGCTTCAAGTCAGAGTGTGAGCATTCTAGCGTGCACGCACATGCACAGTTTTGTTCCGTCCCTGCGCATGTACGTCAAAGAATTACTGGGACAAGTATAGGCTAGTTGCATTCTCGACAGAGGAGAGATGGAAGATAGTGTAGGGCTGTAGCCTGTAGGCCTACACACACAGCAGCGTTGTAACAGTAGGCCTATATCCTATAGCAGGTGCGCCCACACTTTTTTGACTTGAGAGCCACTTTCAAAATGCCCAGCTAAACGTGATCTACCCACCCAAAAATGTGTTATCCCATTGCTGATTAAAAAAAAAACGAAATTACCTTTTGAATACGGATGCTGATGTTACACATAATAGAAGGGTGAAAATGGATTTTTTTTTTTTATATTACTTTGTAATGCTACTGACATTTGTGCGCAGCACTCTTGAAAATAAAAAAGATATTGTATTGCGAGTTTGAGCTGACAAGCCGTGGCCTCCCGGTTAAAATAAATAAATAAACAGTTCAGTGTGTGTAAAGGCGGGAGGGAAGAATGCGTAAAAGTGGGGAAACGCATGATGTGGTGACCCATTTTATAGTAATAATAGGCCTATTATTAATAATAATAGGGTTAGCTGTGTGTATAATAATAATTATTGATTGGACATTCCTTTCGTGATTTGTGGCATATTCTTTTCTAAAATAGGCCACTCCAGCAACTGCCCCAACGGCAGCCGCAGCAGCAGCAGCAGCCACAGCAGCAGGCAGCAGGAGCAGCAGCCAGCAGGTACCACTCTTAATATTTTACTTAAGTAAAAGTATCAAACACTGTTAAGGTATTTTCCCTCTCTCTCTCGTGCGCACACACGTCCGCCTCCTTCTCTTTAACAATCACAAAAGAGTCCGTAGTAGCTAGTGATGTGCGGGCCGGCCCATTGCCTGCAGGTCACGAGGGTTGTCCCGCGGGGCGGACGGGACAATGTTTTCAGCGCAATTATGGTGCGGTGGACCGCAAAACATCCCGGTACTGGCTCTCCTGTCTCTACTCCAGAGGGGTGGTCTAGACTTTTTTAAACCCGATCAAGAGGACATTTCTTCCATGTATACACCTTAACCTGATTAGAATCTGATATGTTCTTTCTTCACATCAAATCGTCGGGCAATTTCTGTTATAACCTCCTTGTTTTTGGCAGTGCGATGAGACGGTATTCCTCTCTCTCGTTCCCTCTCTCTCTCTGCGAGCGCGCGTGTGTGTGTGTGTGTGTGTGTGTGTGTGTACACATGCGCTCGCAGAGAGAGAGAGAGGGGGAGAGAGGGAACGAGAGAGAGGAATACCGTCTCATCGCACTGCCAAAAACAAGGAGGTTATAACAGAAATTGCCCGACGATTTGATGTGCAGAAAGAACATATCAGATTCTAATCAGGTTAAGGTGTATACATGGAAGAAATGTCCTCTTGATCGGGTTTAAAAAAGTCTAGACCACCCCTCTGGACACACACACACACACACACACACACACACACACAGCACAGCCTACTATAAGTGTTGCAGCCACTGAGATCATGGATGGTGTATGTGAGAAATCACTCGTTAGTACCTGAAGTTGCATGCGCTGCCCCCCGCTGCCTCTGTGATGCAGATCTGTTTGGCTGAAGAAAGTTGAGATATCCAATAGGCTACTATGCCATTATGGTTTAAACTTGAAGCCGTGCTGGTCAGTTTAGTGTGCTTCAAGTCAGAGTGTGAGCATTCTAGCGTGCACGCACATGCACAGTTTTGTTCCGTCCCTGCGCATGTACGTCAAAAAATTACTGGGACAAGTATAGGCTAGTTGCATTCTCGACAGAGGAGAGATGGAAGATAGTGTAGGGCTGTAGCCTGTAGGCCTACACACACAGCAGCGTTGTAACAGTAGGCCTATATCCTATAGCCTATAGCAGGTGCGCCCACACTTTTTTGACTTGAGAGCCACTTTCAAAATGCCCAGCTAAACGTGATCTACCCACCCAAAAATGTGTTATCCCATTGCTGATTTAAAAAAAAACTAAATTACCTTTTGAATACGGATGCAGATGTTACACATAATAGAAGGGTGAAAATGGATTTTTTTTTTCTTATTACTTTGTAATGCTACTGACATTTGTGCGCAGCACTCTTGAAAATAAAAAAGATATTGTATTGCGAGTTTGAGCTGACAAGCCGGGGCCTCGAGCCTCCAGTGGCCTCCCGGTTAAAATAAATAAATAAACAGTTCAGTGTGTGTAAAGGCGGGAGGGAAGAATGCGTAAAAGTGGGGAAACGCATGATGTGGTGACCCATTTTATAGTAATAATAGGCCTATTATTAATAATAGGGTTAGCTGTGTGTATAATAATAATAATAATAAATATAGCTGCAAGCAGCGATAAAGCGGGACCAAGATGGAAGAAGAACAATGCACAATAAGAACAACATGCACAAATGAGACTGACGAGCTGAGTTGTCGGTACCGGGATTTGAACTCGCAACTTTGTGGAACGAAAGCGGGAGCTCTACTGACTGACCTACACAGAGACAATCAGTGACTATATTGTACACGGTAAAACCATTCAGTGATTTGGTAACAAGAAGGTATGTCTTTCCATTACTACAGTGTTTTCACGCACAGTTAAAGTGTGTGGGTGTGGGTGTGCGCGTGCGTGGGGCATGCGTGTGTGTGTGTGTGCGTGCGTGGCATGCGTGGCTGCGTGTGTGTGTGTGTGTGTGTGGGTGCGTGTGTGCGTGCGTACGTGCGTGTGCGTGGCTGCATGCGTGCGTGTGTGTTAGGCAGACAATCGTTCATAACCATGGATTTGGATTGAAGATCATCTCTTTAGTTTTTGTGGTGTTTAACATAAGGTGGCTATTATCACACCAGTCTTTAAAGTTATTGATCTCACTGATATAGCCCACAGGGCGTTCAACAATATGTACAAATAAGACTGACAAGCTGAGTTGTCAGTAGCTGGATTTGAACACACAACCTTGCGGTCCAAGGGCAAGAGCTCGACTGACTGAGCTACACGGAGACAATCAGTTACTCCATTGTTAACAGGAAAATCATTCAGTGTTAGTTCAGCATAAGTACTCAAACTTGTGTGTGTGTGTGTGTGTGTGTGTGTGTGTGTGTGTGTGTGTGTGTGTGTGTGTGTGTGTGTGTGTGTGTGTGTGTGTGTGTGGCTCATAAAAATGTGCTAGGATTATTTGTCCGTATAGGTCCAAAGTTCACGTGTAGAAGTTTTCGTGCATTTTGAGCAAAGATTCTGGGAGGAGTTACATTTGAACTGTTTTTCATATAATTCAAAATGGCGGGTGATCTAAAGGTCAGAGGTCAAAAGTCAGAACACGAAAGTTGTTCGGCATGAGGAGACACATATGTGTATCAAAGTGTCATTGCAAACGGTTCATGAGATATGCACGTTCAAAGTTTGCAAGTTTGCAAGTTTTGCATCAATTGAGTGCTATAGTGCCACCATTTGGCCAATCGTGATGGGCTTCGCATAGTAAAGTGACATAAGCATATGTGTGTATTGAACTGAACTGAACAGGAAAATGCAAGGGCGAAATGAGAATATTCTTACAAGCACGACAAAACTGAACTCATTTCGGAACAAACTCGCCATCTGGCGGCAGGCAAGGGCAAGCTGGACATGTTTCCTTGCAGCAACGCTGGATACAAAACCAATCGTGTCTTGTGTCGGGTCATTTCTGAGCATCTGGAAACTCTCGAGGACAGATTTGCAATTTATTTCCCCCCAATTTCCGCCGAAGACTTTGACTGGGTCCGTGACCCATTGAAAGCGCCAAACGTGAACAGCCCAATGCTGGAGCGAGAGCAGTTATTGGACATACAGGGGGACTATGAATGGAAAAAGAAATTCAAGGAGCTAAGCCTGGACAGGTTTTGGTTGGCTGTTGGCAAAGAATATCCAGCCATCACAGACAGCGCAATGAGAGTGCTGCTTCCCTTTTCCACAACCTACCTGTGTGAGCTTAGCTTTTCAAGCCTGACATGCATAAAAAACAAACGCAGAGAGAGACTGAGAGCAGTTGACGAGGAGCTCCGTGTCAGTTTGTGTCCAGCATCTCAGCCAGGATAAAAACTCTTTGTTCAGGAAAACGAGCTCAAGGTTCACACTAAGACAGAACTATTTTCATTAATTTTTATCAAATATGTTTTGCGATTATTATTTTTTTGTACAACGTGCTCAAGTTTAAGTCAAGACCATTGTATTGTGGCAAAATATTTTTGTTCTTGTTTTTACAACTCCTTTTTTTTATTTAGAAGTATTACTTTGCATTGACAAATTGAACATGTGTGCTATATTTTGTATATTGAGTTTTCAAAAATAAATTGATGAAACTGAGGCACTGTCTCCGTCCCTTTCTTTCTCTTTAAAGTTATTTGATGAGTGCTGTCATGTGTGTTTTTAAAAGTATATTGGGTTCAAAGAAGTTTTACTCTGTCAAAAGTATAATGTGTTTGGTATCAAAGACGTTTTACTATATATATTATATATATATATATATATATCTACACACACATGCACACCCCCCCTATATCTAGGTGTGCCCCGAGATTTTTAGGCTATGAAAAGTGTGCCCCGGGACAAAAAAGGTTGGGAAACACTGCTGTAGCCTACTGCACTGATACTGTACTTGCACTGAAGCTTACTGTAGCCTACTGTACTGATACTGTACTTGTACTGTAGCCTACTACATTAGTACAGTATGAGCACAGTATAGTACAAGTAAGTACTGTACAAGTACAGTACAATGTAGTAGGCTACAGTACAAGTACAGTACAGTACAATGTAGTAGGCTACAGTACAAGTACAGTAGTGTAACCCAGCCAACATGGCAACCCGAAAATGGCAACCCATGTCAACTGTCAATCAAGACAGTATAAAGGTGACATCAGTTCCTACACTCTCCACTCCCACCTCATTCAAGATGGCCGAAATGTTTGGCATGGCAGCAGCAGGTTCCTCTTCACTACTGTGACAATCCTTGGTTACTCTTCGGTGAGTTATATAGGCTTGGTGTCATGTTAACTTGGATCAACTGGTTAACTGTTTGAGTTTATATTGAAAGTATTTGATTTATGATTTATGTTTGAACTTTTGGTTTAATAATTAATATTGATATTATAAAATACCTTGAATTTTATTTTCTAAAAGCATGCATGTAATGATATAACTGTTACTAGAAAAATGATTAAAGAGATCGATACTGATCACATCAAACTCTTTATTCATTAATAGTTTTTGATTTAAAGTTGTACAACGATGATTTGTGAACAAAATACTGATTTAGACACCTGGCCTTGCAGGTCAGGTTTTTATGTCCTTAAAAGGAATCTCCTTTGGATGGTTCTGGTACCTGGACCTGGCGAGCCGACCCGGATCTCGACACCCCCCCCAGCCCCCCCCCCCCCCCCCCCCCCCCTTCCCTTCACAAATGTGGTAACCCTGTTCTCCACACTGGAGAGAGACAGAATTCCCCCCTAGAAACATAGGAACTCTTTGACCAACAGGGTCGTGCAGGTAGGCTCCAGGATCTCCGTCCCTGGAAAGCCGCCCACCGCTTCCGCTCCTGTAGTCAGCTGCCCTCCTGCGCCGAGCACATCGGGCCCATTGCCCGCAGGCTCGTCTCCGCTCCCCAGCTGCTCTTCTGCTGCTGGTTCTATTCTCCCCACCTCGACGTCCGCGGATCCCCTCTTTGATGAAGGCTGCGGAACGTCCGCGTTGTCCTCGCTGGCAACCCCGGCTCCGCCCCCAGCCGTAGGCACCGTCTCTCCGTCCGTGGGTCCCCACGGCACCGTATCACCCACTGGATTCTCCTCCGACGTGGGCTCTCCTTTCCTGCTCTCTGCAGGCGATTCACCGAGGCCTCCCCCCGCAGTGTTTGCGACACCTCCGGCCTCTCTTCGTCTTATCTCACAGATAGCCTCCATGACCTCTTTGAAGCTAAACTGTGAGTGTCTTTCTATGCAAGCACCTAATTCCTTGCCCTCTCCGTCAGCCAGCTCCACCTCGCCCAACTCTTCCAAAACACCAGAATATGTCTTGGACATGTCTATGACATTTTCTAGAGCGAATTGCAGCTCCTCAAGGTCTTCAGGTATTTTGCTGACTGAGCCCATTGTAATGGACCTTTCTAAGCTAGATGCTACTAGAAAATAGACTTAGTCTGATAGCTTCCCATTTCTAGATCATAAAGAGAAGCCATTTTCCACCCCGTGTCCTCCCTCCTAACTCTTGATAAGCAGGATTTAGTATGACAGGGTTAGTGGTTAGTGGACTTCTCATACATTCACAAGTAAATGGTTAGTTTTAGCCCAGCCCTATTTTAGCTGGAATTCTGACACAGGCTCTGTGTCTCTTTTCACCGGGCGCAGTTCTACTGGGCTGTCGTTAGCTCCTTTAACGTGCAGCAGCGCCTCCCCCCCCCCCTTCAGCACGCTCTTAACATCCCTTATGCTAATTGACATGCATACTATCTGGCACGCAGAGGAACCCCATAAACCTCTGTCAATGCCTACACCAAATCGCTTTCCTGTGGACCCACACCCACACAAAAAACGTTTTTTAAGGTTGCCGCATTTAGTAGCCCAAATCAAACTATGTTCAGTTTAATTTGTGGACACTAAACAGCGGCCGATTCCCATGCGCTGTTATCAGCACAGGCTCCTTCAGTTTGAATCAAACCACACCAGACATACACAATCAAATGGGGTGCCGTTGGCACTGCCTCAATTGTGGTTCCCTAGTGAGGCACGATTCAAACGGCACCTTCCTACTCCAAATTCTTTAGCGACAGCCAATTTAAAGTCTTTAAGACGCGGCAGCGATTCAAACCGTAATATCCAAACGGTCTCGGTTTAGGCTGTATTACTTTGAATCACCCGGGCCCGCAAATTAAAGCTGTCTGTGTAAACGGTCGGTGTTTAACCGGCCACGTCCGTTTAACTGAATTATTTTTAAACTAGGCACTTTAGTGACCTTATCATTTAAAACTGGATATGTTCAGACCCGCAGTTCAACTATATCCTGTTTTAAATTGAGTCACTTCGGACGCAATTAAAACTGCAACATGTCTTAGACTATACTATGTTTTAATTGCGCGGGCCGTGTTTACAACTCTGTACGCTGATCCCAGCGTACGGCACTTTCCTTGCACGTCTGCGTAAACGGTCGGTCTTTTCTATTTTAACCGGCCTCGTCCGTTAACACAACTCTGTTTTAAATCGTGGTTACTGCGGACGCAACGAATTAGGACTGTAATATGTCTTAGACTATATTATGTTCTAAATTGCCCGGGCCGTGTTATAAAACTCTGCACGTCTGTGTAAACGGTCGGTTGGTATTCAACCGGCCACGTCCGTTTCCACAGAACTCTGTTTTAAACTTTAGTGCACCAACGACTTAAGACTGCACGTCTGTTTGAACGGTCGGATTATTAACCGGCCTCGGATTTAGGGAGATTGACCGAGTATCCGACAAACTCTCAGCAGCAGGTGAGATTTACTAAAGAATTAACACACATAAGCTAAACTAAATGTTCCAATAATCGCTTTTCTTACAAACTCAACATGCTTTTTTGAGTGGTGTAAACCACTCCTACAACTGGCTTTTGTGTGCATAAAAAAATGACCATGGTTGCTATGTTCAAAATAATTTCTGACGTAATTAAATCACACCCGGGTGAACTGGATGACCGTAGCAACCGTGGTCATTTTCTCTGCGCAAAAAAAGCCAGTTGTGAAATCACATCCAGGTGTGATTTCATTACGTCAGATCAGAGCTGATCAGGCTACATAATACCTTACCTTATTTCATTACGTCAGACATTACGTCAGACCACAGCTGATCATGCTATATAAAACCTTACACCACTCAGTTCACACGGGTGTGATTTTTATAAGGTTCTATTAGCTCGTTATACAACATAAACACATACAACATACACACTGGTTTGTTTCTCCCTCCCCCTGACACAGGACGGATACAGTACTCTGGATCTTCGCCTAATAGCCTGTTCCCACCTATCTGTCTGTGAGGAGTTCAGCCCCTGTCGATCTTGGCACTATTTAGCTCAACACTACCAACCTATATTCACCTATGGTAGTCTACAACCTATGTTCACCTATGGTTTACCTATGGTTTTAAATCTGATTGTTGATTGTTACGTGGGAGACAACAAGAAGCACAAATACATACATTGTTATAATCTAAACATCACACAACACAACACATGATATTAATTAAGCACATTTGTATCTATATTTACCACTGGCCACTCGCCCTCCTGCTCCCCTGGTGTTCTCCTTCAATCTACCCCACAGCCAGTTCACACCCACGAATACAGCAGGCCCTGAATGGGTCCCACCTCCCCGGCCAATCAAAAGCCCAGTGGCCCCTTCTCCGTCTGAGAGAGGCGGTTCAAAGCCTCTGCCTGACAGCAGCTCCCACCACACTTCCTGTGGTGTAAGACTAGCTGCTGTTTCAAACTAGCTTAAACTGGTCGACTCTTAGATATCATTATAAAGGTGTTTGGTAACCCAATATCTAAGTATGGACTCTAGAACACATATTGATCACTTGACAGGAATTAAAGTGGTACTTGGTTACACATTGTCCCCCCCTGCCATTATATGTGTGTGCTTTGTTTGTCAGCACCCCTTCCTCTGTAGGTGTCGTAAAGACCTCTCACTCTAGCAGGAACCCCCCACTCTGCATCCAACCCCCGCATGCAGCCTGTTTATTGCCCCATGGAATGTGATACTATTGACAGTTCCTTCTTTCTCCCCAATTTCGCCATATCTCGTCCATCCATAATTGGACAATACACATACCATTGCTAAACAGACACAGTCCAACTTGGACTGTATCAAACTTGGACTGGAGTGTATGAGAGTTTTAGACGTGCACAAACACGAAAGTAAACCTAGACCACTGGGTACTTTGTGCGTCTTGGAAAGTCTGATGACGCAAGGTTGATTAGGTGCGTCTTCTCTTGAATCTAGGGCCGGGGACGCGTTCTAGCATGCACGCACAATCGCACATGCACCGTTTCGTTCCGTCCCTGCGCGTGCACGTCAAGAAATTACTGGTACAAGTATAGGCTAGTTGCATTCTCGACAGAGGAGAGATGGAAGATAGTGTAGGGCTGTAGCCTGTAGGCCTACACACACAGCAGCGTTGTAACAGTAGGCCTATATCCTATAGCAGGTGCGCCCACACTTTTTGACTTGAGAGCCACTTTCAAAATGCCCAGCTAAACGTGATCTACCCACCCAAAAATGTGTTATTAGTCTAGTAGCCAGCCCATAGAGCTCCATTGCATCTGCGTTCAGTGCGTTGATGCTAATGCTACCATGCTAGAAGTCAGCAGCAGCTGAGGAGCAGATGCAAGCATAGCGTCTGCGGAGCCTGAATAAACTTTCTTAAGTCCACACAATTTAATCCCAAAGAGATCAGGCACTTCGGGGATATGGCATTATTTTGGTTTTGACGTTACAGAAGAGAGTTTTGTGCAAGACCTGTCATGGTGCAGCGACAGTAAAAACATCCCGCGGCAACACCACAACTTCATTGAAAAAGAGCTTACACCAGGACCCGTGGTGGGGAAATAGCCGGCCAAAAAGCTCAAACATTAAAGTTAAAGTTATGAGCTTGTCTTAAACCTCAGACAAAATTATCTCTAATAATAGCCTAATTATGTCATCACATCTGTCAAAATGTAGCCTACACTTATGCAATGCATATGCTTTTATTTGGTTAAAAAAATCCCACCCGTGTGAAGTGAGGGGCGCTCTTATCATCATCATGACGTAAAATAGACACTAGGCCTATGTCTTTGCTCAGACACTGACATAATGGGAATTTAATGTTTGTGTAGGACGTTTGTGACCATACACTAAAGGCTGGATATTGGAGGGGCTATAGTGCCCCTCAAAAACAAATAAATCAATTGAACATTACATAATATCTAAATGTGAATATTAAATGAGAATCACAATATTGTGCTCTGATGATTAGATAACTGTAGCCTAATAGCAATTGCACTTAAATAGAAAGTCTGGAAATGACATTGCATTTATGGTCTTTATCCAAAGAGCTGTTTACAATTATTTCTAACATTACAATTCTAACACACATTCTTATTGTAGTTAATTAAACAAGGTCAATTAGCCTACATTATTTTGAGCTGTCTCACATCATGTGAATCCTGACATCACTGCCTGGTAAAGTAAATGAATGGTATGCCATTTGGTAATGTTTCATTACTTTTTAAATGGACACAGTGAATACTAAATTGAAGCTTTACTTTTTAAGTGGTGCAACCACTTCATTACGGAGCTTTGTGTGTCTGTGGGTGGGTGGCTGGCTGGCTGGCTGGGTCTGTCTGAGCACGAAAATAGCATTTGGTTGGTTTTCACAACCAAGTGTCACTGTTGCGCAGCCTAACACCCACACATACTAACTGTATAGGCCCTATATGATGATTTCGGGTGTGACATTACAGTACAGTGACTGTACAGTACAGTATAGGGACCCCCTGGGGACCCCCACACGGTAACTCTGTCATTTCTCGACCGAGTCAATTCGCAATCGCAATATTGGTCAGCAATTAGATTTTTTCTCAAAATCGTTCAGCCTTACACCCCACCCGTGCCGGCGGAGTCGCCCCCCTTACAATTCTGTCTGCCCACCTGAGTGGGGCTGGCTAAATCCGGCCCTGGCTCCATTGTATGGGTCCCCAGCATGTAGAAACTGCCGGATGCTAACTTGCATATGTTGAGCAATTTTCATAATTGGCACAATATGTGACCATATTAACAACCTATAGAAGTCAAAATGTCATGTTTTATGTAGCATGTGATGTGTCAAACTACATTAACATTAATTTTGCAAAAAAATACTCATTTGGCTAAAAACGGCCAATGCCGTCATCACAAATGTGAAGTGGGCATGGCTGTTTTAAGCCCAATGAGTGTTTTTTTTTGCAAAACTAATGCTTGGAATGGATTCAGCATCATGAAAACCCCCTAGTTTGACACATCACATGCTAAATAAAGCATGATGAAAATTTGAATATTTTGCCTTCTTTAGGTTGTTAATAGTGGTCACATATTTTGCCAATTATGAAAATTGCTCAACATATGCAAGTTAGCATCCGGCAGTTTCTACATGCTGGGGACCCATACTCAACATTTCTAACATAAAACGTTGGTCTACTCAACATGTCCGGGTTAACCTTTTGGCTACTAGACTATATCCCATTGCTGAAAAATTTAAAAACAAAATTACCTTTGCGTACGGATGCTGATGTTACACATAATAGAAGGGTGAAATTGGATTTTATTTTTTTGCATATTACAAAAAATATATTGTATTGTGAGTTTGAGCTGACAAGCCCTTTTTGATGTCAAGCAGTCAAGTCAAGTTGCCTTAATTAAAGTTGCATATGCTTTTTTTTTAATAAATTATATATTTTAGGGGCACCATGTGATCTACTGGTAGATCACAATCTACCTTTTTGGCACCCCTGGCCCATAGGTCTTTGTTCTTCTGCTCACCTTCTCCACTCTGCATGGGTCATTTCCCCCATCAGAAAAGTTGAAGTCAAACTGCTCTGCTGCTTCATTAACGAAACAAATCCAAATACATCCTTATATATATATATATATGTTTCAATCGTTTCAATTGAAACGGGCCTCGAGCCTCCAGTGGCTTCCCGGTTAAGAAAAAAACAAAAACAGTTCAGTGTGTGTAAAGGCGGGCGGGAAGAATGCGTAAAAGTGGGGAAACACATGATGTGGTGACCCATTTTATAGTAATAATAGGCCTATTATTAATAATAATAGGGTTAGCTGTGTGTATAATAATAATAATGAATTATTGAGTGGTGCAGCCACTCCAAGGAACGGCAATGTGTGTCCCTCTGTTTGTATGTACCTTAAATCCACAAATACATTCCTTCCTTCAATATAAAGCCGCCCCCCTATTAATTACCGGGGGTGGCGTTGAATTAAGTATATAAAAACCGTCCTTTTATTAGCCGGGTTTTTTTGTTTTGTTTTTTTCAAGTGCCGTATCTGTTACCTTCGCTGCCCTGGCTGGCTGGCTGTCACTAGTGTCCAGATGCCGGTGGTCGCATTGCTCGCGCTCGTGCACAACGCAACAAACTAACAAACAAACTTTGGGAGAGAACGCCACTATAAGCACTTTTCATGGCCACGGACAATAAAACTAACGAGAGCACTCAGAGCAGCAGTCTAACTGCGGAGGGAGGATTATGACACAAAAACAACAAGTGAGAGCTGTTTCTGTTTGTGACATGACGTGCTGCGAGCTCGCAGATCTACGCTTCATGCAACGACTGTACCGTACGTTTGTTCTATTAAAGGGTCACGTTAGCTGTTGCTAACGTGACCCCCCCTCCTCCTCCTTCTCTCTCTCTCTCTCTCTCTCTCTCTGCGTCTGCGTGTCTCTCTCTCTCGCAACTCTCTAACGCGACTCTCTCTCTCTCCCCCGTTGAAGTTGCAATAGTTGGATCAATGCAGTGTTGCACTGTTCATATTAGCTGCTTTGATATTATAGGAAATAGCCTACCATACTGTATATTTGATTTTATTATTTGCTTCTGAACTTGTCAGTAGCCTAACTGTAGGCCTAGATTGAATGTGCAATAAATAGGATGGACCACAGTAGGCTACTGTGGTAGTATGTATCAGTTGAAGTTATACATTTGTGCCCAAATTTGACTGGACTGCCATTGGATTTTATTTTTCATGTCATATGAAAGCAGGGAATCATAGCTTCAAATTGACATTGGTTGTTCAAGTTAAATTGATGTGTTGATGAAGTTATAGTATTTACCATAGCAATATTGTTATAACTTCTGAGAATGTGTTTGGTTCATTAGCCACCAGATGGCATACCTTATAAGTCTGTCTGTCTGTCTGTTCGTTCGTTTAGGGTACCAACAGGTGACAAAGTGGCACTGTTGAGATTCACACCGTGCACAGGTGCATGATGGGAAGTTGAGATTTTTTTAGTGGAGTGTACTTGTAGCCTACTGTACTGATACTGAACTTGTACTGTAGCCTACTGTACTGTACTTTGTAACACGCGGGGGGAGGGGGCGGGCCCCCATGACTATTATAAAAACATTTCGTCTCTGGTGGAGGGTATTGAGCCAAAATAAGAATGTTTTTGCAACAGTTACATTTTTTGCATTTGTGGCGCCCCCTATGGATGAAAATATAATTGCTTTTGGCTCTGTGTTGATGCCATCACCCACAACATATCATTAAAATTTGGGATTGATTGGACATTCCTTTCGTGATTTGTGGCATATTTTTTCTAAAATAGGCCGCAACTGCACCAGCCCCAACGGCAGCCGCCGCCGCCACAACAACAACAACAACCGCAGCAGCCAGCAGGAGCAGCAGCCAGCGGGTACCACTCTTAATATTTTACTTAAGTAAATGTATCAAACACTGTTAAGGTATTTTCCCTCTGCGCACAGGTCCGCCTCCTTCTCTTTAACAATCACAAAAGAGTCCGTAGTAGCTAGTGATGTGCGTGCCGGCCCATTGCCTGCAGGTCACGAGGGTTGTCCCACGGGGCGGACGGGACAATGTTATCAGCGCAATTATCAGCCCAAAAAAGGAGGGAAAAAAACATCCCGGTACTGGCTCTCCTGTCTCTACTCCAGAGGGGTGGTCTAGACTTTTTTAAACCCGATCAAGAGGACATTTCTTCCATGTATACACCTTAACCTGATTAGAATCTGATATGTTCTTTCTGCACATCAAATCGTCGGGCAATTTCTGTTATAACCTCCTTGTTTTTGGCAGTGCGATGAGACGGTATTCCTCTCTCTCGTTCCCTCTCTCCCCCTCTCTCTCTCTCTCTGCGAGCGCATGTGTGTGTGTGCGCACACACACACACACACACACACACACACACACACACACACACACACACACACACACACACACACACACACACACACACACACACACACACACACAGCACAGCACAGCCTACTATAAGTGTTGCAGCCACTGAGATAATGGATGGTGTATGTGAGAAATCACTCGTTAGTACCTGAAGTTGCATGCGCTGTCCCCCGCTGCCTCTGTGATGCAGATCTGTTTGGCTGAAGAAAGTTGAGATATCCAATAGGCTACTATGCCTACATGCCATTATGGTTTAAACTTGAAGCCGTGCTGGTCAGTTTAGTGTGCTTTAAGTCAGAGTGCATTCTAGCGTGCACGCACATGCACCGTTTTGTTCCGTCCCTGCGCATGTACGTCAAAAGATTACTGGGACAAGTATAGGCTAGTTGCATTCTCGACAGAGAAGAGAGGAGAGATGGAAGATAGTGTAGGGCTGTAGCCTGTAGGCCTACACACACAGCAGCGTTGTAACAGTAGGCCTATATCCTATAGCAGGTGCGCCCACACTTTTTTGACTTGAGAGCCACTTTCAAAATGCCCAGCTAAACGTGATCTACCCACCCAAAAATGTGTTATCCCATTGCTGATTTAAAAAAAAAACGAAATTACCTTTTGAATACGGATGCTGATGTTACACATAATAGAAGGGTGAAAATGGATTTTTTGCTACTGACATTTGTGCGCAGCACTCTTGAAAATAAAAAAATATATTGTATTGCGAGTTTGAGCTGATAAGCCGGGGCCTCGAGCCTCCAGTGGCCTCCCGGTTAAAAGTGGGGAAACGCATGATGTGGTGACCCATTTTATAGTAATAATAGGCCTATTATTAATAATAGGGTTAGCTGTGTGTATAATAATAATAATGTATGTACCGTAAATGTACCGTAAATCCACAAATACATTCCTTCCTTCAATATAAAGCTGCCCCCCTATTAATTACCGGGGGTGGCGTTGAATTAAGTATATAAAAACCGTCCTTTTATTAGCCGGGTTTTTTTGTTTTTCAAGTGCCGTATCTGTTACCTTCGCTGCCTTGGCTGGCTGGCTGTCACTAGTGTCCAGATGCCGGTGGTCACATTGCTCGCGCTCGTGCACAACGCAACAAACAAACTTCGGGAGAGAACGCCACTATAAGCACTTTTCATGGCCACGGACAATAAAACTAACGAGAGCACTCAGCACAGAGCAGCAGTCTAACTGCGGAGGGAGGATTATGACACAAAACCAACAAGTGAGAGCTGTTTCTGTTTGTGACATGACGTGCTGCGAGCTCGCAGATCTACGCTTCATGCAACGACTGTACCGTACGTTTGTTCTATTAAAGGGTTAGCTGTTGCTAACGTGACCCCCCCCTTCTCTCTCTCTCTCTCTCTCTCTCTCTCTCTCTGCGTCTGCGTGTCTCTCTCTCTCGCAACTCTCTAACGCGACTCTCTCTCTCTCTCCCGTTGAAGTTGCAATAGTTGGATCAATGCAGTGTTGCACTGTTCATATTAGCTGCTTTGATATTATAGGAAATAGCCTACCATACTGTATATTTGATTTTATTATTTGCTTCTGAACTTGTCAGTAGCCTAACTGTAGGCCTAGATTGAATGTGCAATAAATAGGATGGACCACAGTAGGCTACTGTGGTAGTATGTATCAGTTGAAGTTAGACATTTGTGCCCAAATTTGACTGGACTGCCATTTGATTTTATTTTTCATGTCATATGAAAGCAGGGAATCATAGCTTCAAATTGACATTGGTTGTTCAAGTTAAATTGATGTGTTGATGATGTTATAGTATTTACCATAGCAATATTGTTATAAAAAAGTTAAAATGACCATTGAACACCTGCAACTGCACTGTTTAATATTTCATGAGGACTTGGTTTCAATACATGAGCCCAGTATTGACTGGGTTCTAACTGACACAAAATGTGGCTTATTCATTATGATCGGTTTGAAAAGTAGAAATATAGGCCTCCTTCTTATAGCTGCCTCCTTCCAATAAAAGCCGGAGACAAATAAATGAAGATTTACGGTACTAACTGTGTGTGTGTGTGTGTGTGTGTGTGTGTGTGTGTGTGTGTGTGTGTGTGTGTGTGTGTGTGTGTGTGTGTGTGTGTGTGTGTGTGTGTGTGTGTGTGTGTGTGTGTGTGTGTGTGTGTGTGTGTGTGTGTGTGTGTGTCAGACCCAAAAAAAAGGTCCGCTTCGTCTTCGAGAAAGCCAGGAAGGCGGTACCACAAAGGACTGTAAGTATGTTTTTGAGTACGATCAGCACATTTACGGCTATGTAGATTCCCAAATTGTACCAATTTAAATATGCGTGGCCCCCTACTGTGGCTGCTTCCTACCTCAGGCTCAGTCACACATCTGGGCAAGAACTGTATTGTCTTACCTGGAAGTTTGCCTAGTCTGAAAGTGAGATGTCCCTTGAATTTCACCATGCTCTCATCCACAGTTGATAAGCCATCGACTTGGAACAGTGCCTGCCTGGAATCAATGTATAGTACTGTCTGGGGTGAAACACAAAAGCCAGAGTAGATGTTAAAATGACCACACATGTTTAAAGTGAAATATCCTTTTTAAGTCAAAGTAACAATTAGAAATACAGGTCTGCTGAATGCTGACATCTTACCTACACAAGGCCTTTGTTCAAATGCAGACTCTGCATTGCAGAGCACTGTGTTTTCTCCGGATGTACCATCCCCCATTCCAGTCTCAGAAGTACAGCCTCCTGTAAACAAGAGTGATTATATTTAACACATACAAAGCCCATATAGTCAGACATGTTAACTTACTGTATATATGTACTTCAATTGTAGTGGAATGGTGAAAATAGGCAATCTACAAGCTCACAAATTGTCACAATGCATTGTGAGCTACATTGGCTATACATTCACTATTTATTTATAAATTATATCAATTAAATACATGCAATAAAATGCTTCATGAGAGCCTATAGCCAGTTCATGGCCACGGACAATAAAACTAACGAGAGCACTCGGCACAGAGCAGCAGTCTAACTGCGGAGGGAGGATTATGACACAAAACCAACAAGTGAGAGCTGTTTCTGTTTGTGACATGACGTGCTGCGAGCTCGCAGATCTACGCTTCATGCAACGACTGTACCGTACGTTTGTTCTATTAAAGGGTCACGTATAGCCACTTCCTTCATCCACTTTCTTTTGGGGGAGGGGGTTGCCCTCCCTACTGTACCGGCCTAGTTCCTATTATAGAGTTCCTGCATAAACGTATTTTATTACGTTTATATTACTTGATACTACTACTACTGCTGCTGGTTGCAGGCTCTTTTCCAGTATGGCGTTTATTCAACACAGATTGAAAGAGAAAAGAAGGATTCCTGGATATTATGCTCATATATCCACTTAATTCACTCACAGGGCATTAATGTACTCATGTGTATTAATGTATTAATGTTCTCCTAAAAGTGGTGATACTAAAGTATTATTGTAATGTGCATAAGATAAGAGGTGTGAATGATTTTAGTTAATATTATAAAATATATTTATTTGTATGATAACTAAATAAAATACTTCCCTAGCTACTCGTCAGCATGTTGTTGCAAAGGTGAAGTGGCTACATCCTCATCCAGACAGATATTTCTTTGGGAAGCCTGTAGGAATTTGCAAGGCACACAGACCACAGTGCACCATCATTTCTACCCATTGAGAGGATTGCAAATGCGATTTAGACACAATTAAGTTACAGTCAGTATGCATGCTATAAAGGCTTGTGTTGTATCATAAAACTATTTCTAATTACTCATCATTGAATAATTGCCATTATTATGCTGCATGAGATTGCAAGTTTCTTGCAAAGGTCAATGTGCAAGGACCAGACCCCTGCTGTCTTTGTTGAGGCAGGGGCGTAGATTGATGTAGATATACACAGATCTTCAGTAAACAAACCCGTATTTTAGACAAACTAATGTAAACATTTTCAGAAATTGACAAAATAGCCGATCTTGTAGGTCGGCTATTTATCCATACTGGATGCAGTAGAAGCATTGGGAATATTCTCCTTCAATATTGTTGTTAGTTCTATTCTATATGTACATGTACTCCACTAAAAAATTACCTGTGTCTTTTTAGTGGGATATAGCCTTTCTGGCCCAGCCGCAGACGCCGCCGTTTGAAGACAGGTAAATGTATTATATATGACGGGTACAATTTAGAAAATCAACTATCCCTCTAATGGGTCCCATCCTGCTACACACATACACCGCCCCCTCTATGGAGCTTTGAGACACATTCACTCAGCACACGCACGATCAAAAGCCTCCACAATTTCCATAACTGTTAAGTACTCTGACAATGTTTTAGTCCTATCATCCCGCCCTCAACGTCTTCGCCTACTGTACAGTTAATATAAAACCGTTTCATGCAGGCACAATACAGCTACCTCTTTTGCGCCAAAGACCATACACATCTAACGTCATCAACACCGTGCCGCTTCTGACTGTGACATATTTCACCAGGTCACCACTTTCCCCATAACACCGCCATGCTGGAGTGGCTGTGCAACTCGTGCACGTGCCCCACACAATATGCATGTGCTTTGCACCGCGATACAGAGTGGATTTGCGAAATATATCTCACTTTCCCACCACCACAACTTGCGATGTGACACACAGCGGGATGCATGCCCAGAGTGGGGACGCACGCCAATTGTGATTGGCCGGAATATGATGATGTATGATAAGAGTGCCCCTCACTTCACACGGGTCTGATCTTTAAATATTGTTGTTGCCCAATATTTAGCCTACCTCACACACTTGGCATTTGCTGCTACTACCTGGATGCATAGTGGCAAATGACCTTCATATTCAACATCTTTGCCATTGCCTATGCTTTGCACTGTTCCCCTGTTGCAACATACAATTGCTTCACTGTTCATGTTCATACTACATACTGTCATATTCACAATATAATTCAATGTACTACTATTCAGCCTTCCTTACATTTCTTTACATATACATATACAAACACTCCGATTACAACATGACCATAAACCATGTCACACAACATGTCACACAACAAATGCTATCTTTCTATGATCTTCTAAATTAAACTGCCTTTTAAATGTCTTGACAGGATACGTATCAGTTTGTAATACATTTATTTTGGGATCAAAAGTTAATACAAATACCCATCTGCATTTACACCCTACTCTCCATGTGCATCAACCACACTCATTACTCAAACCAACACCTTCCTTGCTCAATACAATTTGCAGTGCAACATTGCATGGCAGGTGACAACGTTGCAAGGGAGCCAATGACGTGTGGAACTAGAATCGAGACCGGCCGTATGCCGGTCGAGTTTCTAGTAGATTCAATTCAACCCAACATCAACAGGGAGATGATGACAGCCCAGCAAGCTGGTGGCACCGGAGCATTGGGATTCTGCCTGGGGATGGAGTGTGTAGCTGAGGGTTACTTACTTAATTAAAGCACTGTATGTTGGGAATAATTGGCACTCGCCCCTGTATGTTGGTTTGAACAAATGCAATGGACCACCTTGTAAGTGTAGCATTGCGCGGAAAGCGGGGATTGAACTGGGGGGGTGATTGTAGCCCCAAGCCAAGACCCAGCCCGCAACAGCCCTGCCAATCGGTCTCAGCCCTATTGGCACAGCAGGTTGCGTGTTGGTCTGGCGAGTGGGAGGCCCGGGTTCAATCCCCGCTTTCCGCGCAATGCTACATAAGCACAAGGTGAGAAGACTTGCTGTGCATTTCTGCCTGACGCACCTGCAACGGTGCCATGGTGCCGGCTGCAGCGTCATCAGCCTGGAGCCACCCTTCACAGATGTTTCGCTCCTTTAATCCCGGAACATCTCTGGGTGGTGGAGCAGCGACAGGGACGTCTCCCTGCCGCCCCCTGCAGCGGCAGTGCACTTGAAATTGACTTGCTCTTGACAAGACGGCAACAAAGTATGCAAACATAATAATGAATAGCACAGGCTAAATCGCAAACTGTAGGCCTAGTGCACATCATCTCTCTGCTCGACATTGCATGATAAATTGGCTATGAAACAAATTAACTCACTTTAACTTACATAATTTTTTCGAATAGCATACACATATCACAAACAATGGCACACAACTTTATCTAAACAAAACCTGAATAAGCACAAAATACCCACAATAAAATCAATTACTGTCTGTCTGTCTGTCTGTCTGTCTCCAGAACCATGATAATGGAGCCCTCGGTCGAGGAGGCGGACCCAAACACGTAAATGCATTTTCTTTTATTATCTCGGGTACAATTTAGAAAATCAACTATCCCTTTAATGGTTCACATAGATTAAATTCAAAGGTTCCTTACCCAACATCAACATGGAGTCCAACAAGCCGGTGGCGTTGGGATTGTGCCCGGGGGATGGAGTGTGTAGCTGAGGGTTACTTACTTAAAGGACTATGTTGGGACTGCACTCGCTTTGACTGAAGGACTGCCATTGGATTTTATTTTTCATGTCATATGAAAGCAGGGAATCATAGCTTCAAATTGACATTGGTTGTTCAAGTTAAATTGATGTGTTGATGAAGTTATAGTATTTACCATAGCAATATTGTTATAACTTCTGAGAATGTGTTTGGTTCATTAGCCACCAGATGGCATACCTTATAAGTCTGTCTGTCTGTCTGTCTGTTCGTTCGTTTAGGGTACCAACAGGTGACAAAGTGGCACTGTTGAGATTCACACCGTGCACAGGTGCATGATGGGAAGTTGAGATTTTTTTAGTGGAGTGTACTTGTAGCCTACTGTACTGATACTGAACTTGTACTGTAGCCTACTGTACTGTACTTTGTAACACGCGGGGGGAGGGGGCGGGCCCCCATGACTATTATAAAAACATTTCGTCTCTGGTGGAGGGTATTGAGCCAAAATAAGAATGTTTTTGCAACAGTTACATTTTTTGCATTTGTGGCGCCCCCTATGGATGAAAATATAATTGCTTTTGGCTCTGTGTTGATGCCATCACCCACAACATATCATTAAAATTTGGGATTGATTGGACATTCCTTTCGTGATTTGTGGCATATTTTTTCTAAAATAGGCCGCAACTGCACCAGCCCCAACGGCAGCCGCCGCCGCCACAACAACAACAGCAGCCAGCAGGAGCAGCAGCCAGCGGGTACCACTCTTAATATTTTACTTAAGTAAATGTATCAAACACTGTTAAGGTATTTTCCCTCTGCGCACAGGTCCGCCTCCTTCTCTTTAACAATCACAAAAGAGTCCGTAGTAGCTAGTGATGTGCGTGCCGGCCCATTGCCTGCAGGTCACGAGGGTTGTCCCACGGGGCGGACGGGACAATGTTTTCAGCGCAATTATCAGCCCAAAAAAGGAGGGAAAAAAACATCCCGGTACTGGCTCTCCTGTCTCTACTCCAGAGGGGTGGTCTAGACTTTTTTAAACCCGATCAAGAGGACATTTCTTCCATGTATACACCTTAACCTGATTAGAATCTGATATGTTCTTTCTGCACATCAAATCGTCGGGCAATTTCTGTTATAACCTCCTTGTTTTTGGCAGTGCGATGAGACGGTATTCCTCTCTCTCGTTCCCTCTCTCCCCCTCTCTCTCTCTCTCTCTCTCTCTGCGAGCGCATGTGTGTGTGTGTGTGTGTGCACACACACACACACACACACACAGCACAGCCTACTATAAGTGTTGCAGCCACTGAGATAATGGATGGTGTATGTGAGAAATCACTCGTTAGTACCTGAAGTTGCATGCGCTGCCCCCCGCTGCCTCTGTGATGCAGATCTGTTTGGCTGAAGAAAGTTGAGATATCCAATAGGCTACTATGCCTACATGCCATTATAGTTTAAACTTGAAGCCGTGCTGGTCAGTTTAGTGTGCTTTAAGTCAGAGTGCATTCTAGCGTGCACGCACATGCACCGTTTTGTTCCGTCCCTGCGCATGTACGTCAAAAGATTACTGGGACAAGTATAGGCTAGTTGCATTCTCGACAGAGAAGAGAGGAGAGATGGAAGATAGTGTAGGGCTGTAGCCTGTAGGCCTACACACACAGCAGCGTTGTAACAGTAGGCCTATATCCTATAGCAGGTGCGCCCACACTTTTTTGACTTGAGAGCCACTTTCAAAATGCCCAGCTAAACGTGATCTACCCACCCAAAAATGTGTTATCCCATTGCTGATTTAAAAAAAAAACGAAATTACCTTTTGAATACGGATGCTGATGTTACACATAATAGAAGGGTGAAAATGGATTTTTTGCTACTGACATTTGTGCGCAGCACTCTTGAAAATAAAAAAATATATTGTATTGCGAGTTTGAGCTGATAAGCCGGGGCCTCGAGCCTCCAGTGGCCTCCCGGTTAAAAGTGGGGAAACGCATGATGTGGTGACCCATTTTATAGTAATAATAGGCCTATTATTAATAATAGGGTTAGCTGTGTGTATAATAATGTATGTACCGTAAATGTACCGTAAATCCACAAATACATTCCTTCCTTCAATATAAAGCTGCCCCCCTATTAATTACCGGGGGTGGCGTTGAATTAAGTATATAAAAACCGTCCTTTTATTAGCCGGGTTTTTTTGTTTTGTTTTTTCAAGTGCCGTATCTGTTACCTTCGCTGCCTTGGCTGGCTGGCTGTCACTAGTGTCCAGATGCCGGTGGTCACATTGCTCGCGCTCGTGCACAACGCAACAAACTAACAAACAAACTTCGGGAGAGAACGCCACTATAAGCACTTTTCATGGCCACGGACAATAAAACTAACGAGAGCACTCAGCACAGAGCAGCAGTCTAACTGCGGAGGGAGGATTATGACACAACCAACAAGTGAGAGCTGTTTCTGTTTGTGACATGACGTGCTGCGAGCTCGCAGATCTACGCTTCATGCAACGACTGTACCGTACGTTTGTTCTATTAAAGGGTCACGTTAGCTGTTGCTAACGTGACCCCCCTCCTCCCTCTCTCTCTCTCTCTGCGTCTCTCTCTCTGCGTCTGCGTGTCTCTCTCTCTCTCTCACTCTCTAACGCGACTCTCTCTCTCCCCCGTTGAAGTTGCAATAGTTGGATCACTGCAGTGTTGTACTGTTCATATTGGCTGCTTTGATATTATAGGAAATAGCCTACCATACTGTATATTTGATTTTATTATTTGCTTCTGAACTTGTCAGTAGCCTAACTGTAGGCCTAGATACAGATATTTGAATGTGCAATAAATAGGATGGACCACAGTAGGCTACTGTGGTAGTATGTATCAGTTGAAGTTATACATTTGTGCCCAAATTTGACTGGACTGCCATTGGATTTTATTTTTCATGTCATATGAAAGCAGGGAATCATAGCTTCAAATTGACATTGGTTGTTCAAGTTAAATTGATGTGTTGATGAAGTTATAGTATTTACCATAGCAATATTGTTATAACTTCTGAGAATGTGTTTGGTTCATTAGCCACCAGATGGCATACCTTATAAGTCTGTCTGTCTGTCTGTTCGTTCGTTTAGGGTACCAACAGGTGACAAAGTGGCACTGTTGAGATTCACACCGTGCACAGGTGCATGATGGGAAGTTGAGATTTTTTTAGTGGAGTGTACTTGTAGCCTACTGTACTGATACTGAACTTGTACTGTAGCCTACTGTACTGTACTTTGTAACACGCGGGGGGAGGGGGCGGTCCCCCATGACTATTATAAAAACATTTCGTCTCTGGTGGAGGGTATTGAGCCAAAATAAGAATGTTTTTGCAACAGTTACATTTTTTGCATTTGTGGCGCCCCCTATGGATGAAAATATAATTGCTTTTGGCTCTGTGTTGATGCCATCACCCACAACATATCATTAAAATTTGGGATTGATTGGACATTCCTTTCGTGATTTGTGGCATATTTTTTCTAAAATAGGCCGCAACTGCACCAGCCCCAACGGCAGCCGCCGCCGCCACAACAACAACAACAACAGCAGCAGCCAGCAGGAGGAGCAGCCAGCGGGTACCACTCTTAATATTTTACTTAAGTAAATGTATCAAACACTGTTAAGGTATTTTCCCTCTGCGCACAGGTCCGCCTCCTTCTCTTTAACAATCACAAAAGAGTCCGTAGTAGCTAGTGATGTGCGTGCCGGCCCATTGCCTGCAGGTCACGAGGGTTGTCCCACGGGGCGGACGGGACAATGTTTTCAGCGCAATTATCAGCCCAAAAAAGGAGGGAAAAAAACATCCCGGTACTGGCTCTCCTGTCTCTACTCCAGAGGGGTGGTCTAGACTTTTTTAAACCCGATCAAGAGGACATTTCTTCCATGTATACACCTTAACCTGATTAGAATCTGATATGTTCTTTCTGCACATCAAATCGTCGGGCAATTTCTGTTATAACCTCCTTGTTTTTGGCAGTGCGATGAGACGGTATTCCTCTCTCTCGTTCCCTCTCTCCCCCTCTCTCTCTCTCTCTGCGAGCGCATGTGTGTGTGCACACACACACACACACACACACACACACACACACACACACACACACACACACACACACAGCACAGCCTACTATAAGTGTTGCAGCCACTGAGATAATGGATGGTGTATGTGAGAAATCACTCGTTAGTACCTGAAGTTGCATGCGCTGCCCCCCGCTGCCTCTGTGATGCAGATCTGTTTGGCTGAAGAAAGTTGAGATATCCAATAGGCTACTATGCCTACATGCCATTATGGTTTAAACTTGAAGCCGTGCTGGTCAGTTTAGTGTGCTTTAAGTCAGAGTGCATTCTAGCGTGCACGCACATGCACCGCTTTGTTCCGTCCCTGCGCATGTACGTCAAAAGATTACTGGGACAAGTATAGGCTAGTTGCATTCTCGACAGAGAAGAGAGGAGAGATGGAAGATAGTGTAGGGCTGTAGCCTGTAGGCCTACACACACAGCAGCGTTGTAACAGTAGGCCTATATCCTATAGCAGGTGCGCCCACACTTTTTTGACTTGAGAGCCACTTTCAAAATGCCCAGCTAAACGTGATCTACCCACCCAAAAATGTGTTATCCCATTGCTGATTTAAAAAAAAAAACGAAATTACCTTTTGAATACGGATGCTGATGTTACACATAATAGAAGGGTGAAAATGGATTTTTTGCTACTGACATTTGTGCGCAGCACTCTTGAAAATAAAAAAATATATTGTATTGCGAGTTTGAGCTGATAAGCCGGGGCCTCGAGCCTCCAGTGGCCTCCCGGTTAAAAGTGGAGAAACGCATGATGTGGTGACCCATTTTATAGTAATAATAGGCCTATTATTAATAATAGGGTTAGCTGTGTGTATAATAATGTATGTACCGTAAATGTACCGTAAATCCACAAATACATTCCTTCCTTCAATATAAAGCTGCCCCCCTATTAATTACCGGGGGTGGCGTTGAATTAAGTATATAAAAACCGTCCTTTTATTAGCCGGGTTTTTTTGTTTTGTTTTTTCAAGTGCCGTATCTGTTACCTTCGCTGCCTTGGCTGGCTGGCTGTCACTAGTGTCCAGATGCCGGTGGTCACATTGCTCGCGCTCGTGCACAACGCAACAAACTAACAAACAAACTTCGGGAGAGAACGCCACTATAAGCACTTTTCATGGCCACGGACAATAAAACTAACGAGAGCACTCAGCACAGAGCAGCAGTCTAACTGCGGAGGGAGGATTATGACACAACCAACAAGTGAGAGCTGTTTCTGTTTGTGACATGACGTGCTGCGAGCTCGCAGATCTACGCTTCATGCAACGACTGTACCGTACGTTTGTTCTATTAAAGGGTCACGTTAGCTGTTGCTAACGTGACCCCCCTCCTCCCTCTCTCTCTCTCTCTGCGTCTCTCTCTCTGCGTCTGCGTGTCTCTCTCTCTCTCTCACTCTCTAACGCGACTCTCTCTCTCCCCCGTTGAAGTTGCAATAGTTGGATCACTGCAGTGTTGTACTGTTCATATTGGCTGCTTTGATATTATAGGAAATAGCCTACCATACTGTATATTTGATTTTATTATTTGCTTCTGAACTTGTCAGTAGCCTAACTGTAGGCCTAGATACAGATATTTGAATGTGCAATAAATAGGATGGACCACAGTAGGCTACTGTGGTAGTATGTATCAGTTGAAGTTATACATTTGTGCCCAAATTTGACTGGACTGCCATTGGATTTTATTTTTCATGTCATATGAAAGCAGGGAATCATAGCTTCAAATTGACATTGGTTGTTCAAGTTAAATTGATGTGTTGATGAAGTTATAGTATTTACCATAGCAATATTGTTATAACTTCTGAGAATGTGTTTGGTTCATTAGCCACCAGATGGCATACCTTATAAGTCTGTCTGTCTGTCTGTTCGTTCGTTTAGGGTACCAACAGGTGACAAAGTGGCACTGTTGAGATTCACACCGTGCACAGGTGCATGATGGGAAGTTGAGATTTTTTTAGTGGAGTGTACTTGTAGCCTACTGTACTGATACTGAACTTGTACTGTAGCCTACTGTACTGTACTTTGTAACACGCGGGGGGAGGGGGCGGGCCCCCATGACTATTATAAAAACATTTCGTCTCTGGTGGAGGGTATTGAGCCAAAATAAGAATGTTTTTGCAACAGTTACATTTTTTGCATTTGTGGCGCCCCCTATGGATGAAAATATAATTGCTTTTGGCTCTGTGTTGATGCCATCACCCACAACATATCATTAAAATTTGGGATTGATTGGACATTCCTTTCGTGATTTGTGGCATATTTTTTCTAAAATAGGCCGCAACTGCACCAGCCCCAACGGCAGCCGCCGCCGCCACAACAACAACAGCAGCAGCCAGCAGGAGGAGCAGCCAGCGGGTACCACTCTTAATATTTTACTTAAGTAAATGTATCAAACACTGTTAAGGTATTTTCCCTCTGCGCACAGGTCCGCCTCCTTCTCTTTAACAATCACAAAAGAGTCCGTAGTAGCTAGTGATGTGCGTGCCGGCCCATTGCCTGCAGGTCACGAGGGTTGTCCCACGGGGCGGACGGGACAATGTTTTCAGCGCAATTATCAGCCCAAAAAAGGAGGGAAAAAAACATCCCGGTACTGGCTCTCCTGTCTCTACTCCAGAGGGGTGGTCTAGACTTTTTTAAACCCGATCAAGAGGACATTTCTTCCATGTATACACCTTAACCTGATTAGAATCTGATATGTTCTTTCTGCACATCAAATCGTCGGGCAATTTCTGTTATAACCTCCTTGTTTTTGGCAGTGCGATGAGACGGTATTCCTCTCTCTCGTTCCCTCTCTCCCCCTCTCTCTCTCTCTCTGCGAGCGCATGTGTGTGTGCACACACACACACACACACACACACACACACACACACACACACACACACACACACACACACAGCACAGCCTACTATAAGTGTTGCAGCCACTGAGATAATGGATGGTGTATGTGAGAAATCACTCGTTAGTACCTGAAGTTGCATGCGCTGCCCCCCGCTGCCTCTGTGATGCAGATCTGTTTGGCTGAAGAAAGTTGAGATATCCAATAGGCTACTATGCCTACATGCCATTATGGTTTAAACTTGAAGCCGTGCTGGTCAGTTTAGTGTGCTTTAAGTCAGAGTGCATTCTAGCGTGCACGCACATGCACCGTTTTGTTCCGTCCCTGCGCATGTACGTCAAAAGATTACTGGGACAAGTATAGGCTAGTTGCATTCTCGACAGAGAAGAGAGGAGAGATGGAAGATAGTGTAGGGCTGTAGCCTGTAGGCCTACACACACAGCAGCGTTGTAACAGTAGGCCTATATCCTATAGCAGGTGCGCCCACACTTTTTTGACTTGAGAGCCACTTTCAAAATGCCCAGCTAAACGTGATCTACCCACCCAAAAATGTGTTATCCCATTGCTGATTTAAAAAAAAAAACGAAATTACCTTTTGAATACGGATGCTGATGTTACACATAATAGAAGGGTGAAAATGGATTTTTTGCTACTGACATTTGTGCGCAGCACTCTTGAAAATAAAAAAATATATTGTATTGCGAGTTTGAGCTGATAAGCCGGGGCCTCGAGCCTCCAGTGGCCTCCCGGTTAAAAGTGGGGAAACGCATGATGTGGTGACCCATTTTATAGTAATAATAGGCCTATTATTAATAATAGGGTTAGCTGTGTGTATAATAATAATAATGTATGTACCGTAAATGTACCGTAAATCCACAAATACATTCCTTCCTTCAATATAAAGCTGCCCCCCTATTAATTACCGGGGGTGGCGTTGAATTAAGTATATAAAAACCGTCCTTTTATTAGCCGGGTTTTTTTGTTTTGTTTTTTCAAGTGCCGTATCTGTTACCTTCGCTGCCTTGGCTGGCTGGCTGTCACTAGTGTCCAGATGCCGGTGGTCACATTGCTCGCGCTCGTGCACAACGCAACAAACTAACAAACAAACTTCGGGAGAGAACGCCACTATAAGCACTTTTCATGGCCACGGACAATAAAACTAACGAGAGCACTCAGCACAGAGCAGCAGTCTAACTGCGGAGGGAGGATTATGACACAACCAACAAGTGAGAGCTGTTTCTGTTTGTGACATGACGTGCTGCGAGCTCGCAGATCTACGCTTCATGCAACGACTGTACCGTACGTTTGTTCTATTAAAGGGTCACGTTAGCTGTTGCTAACGTGACCCCCCTCCTCCCTCTCTCTCTCTCTCTGCGTCTCTCTCTCTGCGTCTGCGTGTCTCTCTCTCTCTCTCACTCTCTAACGCGACTCTCTCTCTCCCCCGTTGAAGTTGCAATAGTTGGATCACTGCAGTGTTGTACTGTTCATATTGGCTGCTTTGATATTATAGGAAATAGCCTACCATACTGTATATTTGATTTTATTATTTGCTTCTGAACTTGTCAGTAGCCTAACTGTAGGCCTAGATACAGATATTTGAATGTGCAATAAATAGGATGGACCACAGTAGGCTACTGTGGTAGTATGTATCAGTTGAAGTTATACATTTGTGCCCAAATTTGACTGGACTGCCATTGGATTTTATTTTTCATGTCATATGAAAGCAGGGAATCATAGCTTCAAATTGACATTGGTTGTTCAAGTTAAATTGATGTGTTGATGAAGTTATAGTATTTACCATAGCAATATTGTTATAACTTCTGAGAATGTGTTTGGTTCATTAGCCACCAGATGGCATACCTTATAAGTCTGTCTGTCTGTCTGTTCGTTCGTTTAGGGTACCAACAGGTGACAAAGTGGCACTGTTGAGATTCACACCGTGCACAGGTGCATGATGGGAAGTTGAGATTTTTTTAGTGGAGTGTACTTGTAGCCTACTGTACTGATACTGAACTTGTACTGTAGCCTACTGTACTGTACTTTGTAACACGCGGGGGGAGGGGGCGGGCCCCCATGACTATTATAAAAACATTTCGTCTCTGGTGGAGGGTATTGAGCCAAAATAAGAATGTTTTTGCAACAGTTACATTTTTTGCATTTGTGGCGCCCCCTATGGATGAAAATATAATTGCTTTTGGCTCTGTGTTGATGCCATCACCCACAACATATCATTAAAATTTGGGATTGATTGGACATTCCTTTCGTGATTTGTGGCATATTTTTTCTAAAATAGGCCGCAACTGCACCAGCCCCAACGGCAGCCGCCGCCGCCACAACAACAACAACAACAGCAGCAGCCAGCAGGAGGAGCAGCCAGCGGGTACCACTCTTAATATTTTACTTAAGTAAATGTATCAAACACTGTTAAGGTATTTTCCCTCTGCGCACAGGTCCGCCTCCTTCTCTTTAACAATCACAAAAGAGTCCGTAGTAGCTAGTGATGTGCGTGCCGGCCCATTGCCTGCAGGTCACGAGGGTTGTCCCACGGGGCGGACGGGACAATGTTTTCAGCGCAATTATCAGCCCAAAAAAGGAGGGAAAAAAACATCCCGGTACTGGCTCTCCTGTCTCTACTCCAGAGGGGTGGTCTAGACTTTTTTAAACCCGATCAAGAGGACATTTCTTCCATGTATACACCTTAACCTGATTAGAATCTGATATGTTCTTTCTGCACATCAAATCGTCGGGCAATTTCTGTTATTACCTCCTTGTTTTTGGCAGTGCGATGAGACGGTATTCCTCTCTCTCGTTCCCTCTCTCCCCCTCTCTCTCTCTCTCTGCGAGCGCATGTGTGTGTGCACACACACACACACACACACACACACACACACACACACACACACACACACACACACACACACACACACACAGCACAGCCTACTATAAGTGTTGCAGCCACTGAGATAATGGATGGTGTATGTGAGAAATCACTCGTTAGTACCTGAAGTTGCATGCGCTGCCCCCCGCTGCCTCTGTGATGCAGATCTGTTTGGCTGAAGAAAGTTGAGATATCCAATAGGCTACTATGCCTACATGCCATTATGGTTTAAACTTGAAGCCGTGCTGGTCAGTTTAGTGTGCTTTAAGTCAGAGTGCATTCTAGCGTGCACGCACATGCACCGTTTTGTTCCGTCCCTGCGCATGTACGTCAAAAGATTACTGGGACAAGTATAGGCTAGTTGCATTCTCGACAGAGAAGAGAGGAGAGATGGAAGATAGTGTAGGGCTGTAGCCTGTAGGCCTACACACACAGCAGCGTTGTAACAGTAGGCCTATATCCTATAGCAGGTGCGCCCACACTTTTTTGACTTGAGAGCCACTTTCAAAATGCCCAGCTAAACGTGATCTACCCACCCAAAAATGTGTTATCCCATTGCTGATTTAAAAAAAAAACGAAATTACCTTTTGAATACGGATGCTGATGTTACACATAATAGAAGGGTGAAAATGGATTTTTTGCTACTGACATTTGTGCGCAGCACTCTTGAAAATAAAAAAATATATTGTATTGCGAGTTTGAGCTGATAAGCCGGGGCCTCGAGCCTCCAGTGGCCTCCCGGTTAAAAGTGGGGAAACGCATGATGTGGTGACCCATTTTATAGTAATAATAGGCCTATTATTAATAATAGGGTTAGCTGTGTGTATAATAATAATAATGTATGTACCGTAAATGTACCGTAAATCCACAAATACATTCCTTCCTTCAATATAAAGCTGCCCCCCTATTAATTACCGGGGGTGGCGTTGAATTAAGTATATAAAAACCGTCCTTTTATTAGCCGGGTTTTTTTGTTTTGTTTTTTCAAGTGCCGTATCTGTTACCTTCGCTGCCTTGGCTGGCTGGCTGTCACTAGTGTCCAGATGCCGGTGGTCACATTGCTCGCGCTCGTGCACAACGCAACAAACTAACAAACAAACTTCGGGAGAGAACGCCACTATAAGCACTTTTCATGGCCACGGACAATAAAACTAACGAGAGCACTCAGCACAGAGCAGCAGTCTAACTGCGGAGGGAGGATTATGACACAAAACCAACAAGTGAGAGCTGTTTCTGTTTGTGACATGACGTGCTGCGAGCTCGCAGATCTACGCTTCATGCAACGACTGTACCGTACGTTTGTTCTATTAAAGGGTCACGTTAGCTGTTGCTAACGTGACCCCCCTCCTCCCTCTCTCTCTCTCTGCGTCTCTCTCTCTGCGTCTGCGTGTCTCTCTCTCTCTCTCACTCTCTAACGCGACTCTCTCTCTCCCCCGTTGAAGTTGCAATAGTTGGATCACTGCAGTGTTGTACTGTTCATATTGGCTGCTTTGATATTATAGGAAATAGCCTACCATACTGTATATTTGATTTTATTATTTGCTTCTGAACTTGTCAGTAGCCTAACTGTAGGCCTAGATACAGATATTTGAATGTGCAATAAATAGGATGGACCACAGTAGGCTACTGTGGTAGTATGTATCAGTTGAAGTTATACATTTGTGCCCAAATTTGACTGGACTGCCATTGGATTTTATTTTTCATGTCATATGAAAGCAGGGAATCATAGCTTCAAATTGACATTGGTTGTTCAAGTTAAATTGATGTGTTGATGATGTTATAGTATTTACCATAGCAATATTATAAAAAAGTTAAAATGACCATTGAACACCTGCAACTGCACTGTTTAATATTTCATGAGGACTTGGTTTCAATACATGAGCCCAGTATTGACTGGGTTCTAACTGACACAAAATGTGACTTATTCATTATGATCGGTTTGAAAAGTAGAAATATAGGACTCCTTCTTATAGCTGCCTCCTTCCAATAAACAGAGACAAATAAAAGCCCCGGATAATAAATTTGTGTGTGTGTGTGTGTGTGTGTGTGTGTGTGTGTCTCTCTCTCTCTCTCTCTCTCTCTCTCTCTCTCTCTCTCTCTCTCTCTCTCTCTCTCTCTCTCTCTCCAGAACGATAATTATCGGGTCCTCGCCTGAGAAGGGGGATGGTGACACTGACTCGTAAATGCATTTTCTTTTATTATCTCGGTTACAATTTAGAAAATCAACTATCCCTTTAATCAGTCACATAGATTCAATTCAAAGGTTCCTTACCCAACATCAACATGGAGCCCAACAAGCCATTGGCGCCGGAGCGTTGGGATTGTGCCCGGGGGATGGAGTGTGTAGCTGAGGGTTACTTACTTAAAGTACTGTATGTTGGGACTGCACTCGCTCCTGTATGTTGGTTAGAACAAATTATATGGACCACCACCTTGATATAGGCTTGAAATCTACTTGCTCTTGAAAAGACAGTATAAGACTAACACCGTTGACAGTATGGTCTGAAAGAAAGCAAAGTATGCATACATAATAATGAATAGCACAGGTTTAATCGCAAACTGTAGGCCTAGTGCAAAATCTCTGACATCACATGATAAATTGACTATAAAACAAATTAACTCACTTTAACTTACATAATAATTTCAAATAGCATACACATATCACAAACAATGGCGCACAACATAATTATCTAAAGAAAACATGAATGAGCACAAAACACCCACGATAAAAGCAATTACTTACAGATCAGAAATGACACACACTGCACAGGTCAACTGTTCACTACTATCAATGACTATAGAGCACCGAAGTCTGACATCACTTTCAGTAGAGGGCGCCAGTACACAGGTTCATGTATTTTCTTTTTCATTGAAATCAGCGATTTTAGGTCGCTTCATATAAGAACTGAAACTGAAAAATATACAGACCACCCCGGCCTTTCTGTCAGGGGAGTGGCTGTGCGTCGTTAATTATGTCCATTTATATTTGATACAGCCAGTTTCTGGAGAAAATGGAATTAATGTGGCCGCAAAAGCCTTGAAACTACATATGGCCCTGCTAATATACGTCACACCTAGCTGTCAACACATTGCGTTCCTGAGATTCCTCGTTGACGTAAGTTCAGCTGGTTGTGACTCGACTCGTACTAACCACGACACATTAAATATCAATAAAATAAAATAAAACGTAATTAATATTCAGTTTCTGTTGTGCGACAGGCAGATGCAGCCACTCGCCTACCCGGAAATGTAGTCTCTGGTTGTTTGACTTGTTTCTAACGCTTATTTTGTTACTCTTTGGGTATATTTGTACATTTCCACCTTCAGTCGATGCTTCATATCCATATGAGTGAAAAGGCCGGGGTGATCGGTTTATTTTTCAAACACAATTCTTATATGAGGCGATCTAAAATCCCCCTATGGAGATTACAATGCAAATAAAAAGTACACGAACCTGTGGACTGACGCCCTCTACTGACAGTGACGTCATGACTTCGGTGCTCTATACAGTTGGAGGCCATCGATATTGTCCTTTTCTTTTTGCTGAGGTTTGCGTGATCTGCGCAAAAGGACAGTTAACCCATTTTGGGCGGGAACCCCTTTTGGTGTTTTAAACATTGTTATAATTTAGCTATTGAAAAATAGCAGATCTACAAGCTCATAGCGCGCCACCGAGTGGCGCGCTACGAGCTTGTAGGTCTGCTATTTTTGAAAAATCGTGAAAATATTTATTTCAGAAAACTGGAGGATTTAGAAGGATTTAAAAAAAAATTGAGGTCAGGCCTAAATGGGTCAAATGATAAGGGACAATATCGGTGGCACCCAAATGTAATTGCAGTGTGCAGGCTTCAATCACATTTTTTACCAATAAGGCCCTCCAGGCTGACTGAGAGAACTGCTGCTGAATTAGTTACATACCAGGGGATGAGCGAGTGACGTCAGGACTTTGGCCCTATATAGTGGTGTTGCCAACATTCAGAATCAGCTGTCTTTTCATCATCTAGAGTCTAGGTGATTCAAAGTATTGAGAAATACATTTTCATTGACACAAAGTGGTGCTGTTGGAGCTTTAGCCTGTGTTAAGCCAGTTAGTTGTGAAATATTGTGCCGTGTGTGTTAAGACCTCGGGTAGTAATCGAACACAGTGGGCTATACAACGAATATGCCATCATCCTTTTAATCGACATCCATAGATGTTTTAAACCCAACCCTATTCTCTCTCTCCCTCAGCTCAGTGGAATTTCCACTGTCGAAAAAAACGAAAAGGTTTGTTGCATTCCGTGTGTGTGTGTGTGTGTGTGTGTGTGTGTGTGTGTGTGTGTGTGTGTGTGTGTGTGTGTGTGTGTGTGTGTGTGTGTGTGTGTGTGTGTGTGTGTGTGTGTGTGTGTGTGTGTGTGTGTGTGTGTGTGTGTGTGTGTGTGTGTGTGTGTGTGTGTGTGTGTGTGTGTGTGTGTGTGTGCCTTTCCTTATGGAGCCCTCATAGTCCAGTAATAATGTAATTTGACCTCAAACTAATTGCAAAAAACCAAACTCAGCTGATTTTGTATCTTCAATATATCCTGAATAACAGAAAAAAAGTTTCCTGGAATTGTCCGAGGGGAAAGTGTTGAAAATGGCCTGTACAGTATGGCCACCATAGAGCATCCCAGGAAATGATTCTCCGTTCACTTTCCTCATAGACATTTCAAAAAGTATTTATTTAAAGACGTTTACGCCGCGGACAAAGCCAACTCTTGTTGTGACAAATCATGACAACAAACACAATATTTGGGCCGAACAAATAATTAGAAAGAAGGAAAAAAACGGCAGGTTACAACACTTTTTTTGTTGTTTTTCTTCTTTGTAATTATTTGTTTGGTCCAAAATATTGTGTTTGTTGTCATGAGTTGTCACGACTCGAGTTGGCTTTGCCCGCGGCGGAACCGTCTTTAAATAAATACCTTTTGAAATGTCTATGGGAAAAATGCATTGGGAATCATTTTCTGGGCCTGGCGTCGACATGAAAGGGGGTGGGACTGCGACGCTCTATTGACCTCCAATATAAGGCAAATATTTTCTAAATTTCCTTTTGCTTAAGTAGCATGTGACATTTCAAACTAGGGTGTTTTCATGATGCTGAGTCCATTCCAAGCATTAGTTTTGCGTAAAAACACTCCTTGGGCTAATAACGGACATAGCCACTTGCCCAAATGTGCTGACCTCATCACATTTGTGATGACGGCTATGGCCGTTATTAGCCCAAGGAGTGTTTTTAGAATGGATTCAACATCATGAAAACCCCCTAGTTTGATATGTCACATGCTACTTAAAGGAATGTCTATGGTGGCCATACTGTACAGGCCATTTTCAACACTTACCCCTCAGGCAATTCCAGGCAACTTTTTTTCTGTTATTCAGGATATATTGAAGATACAAAATCAGCTGAGTTTGTGTTTTTTGCAATTAAATTTAGCTACATCCTTGAGCGACTGAGGAAGCAGAGGGAGCAGGAGCAGCAGCAGGAGCAGCCAGCAGCCAGCAGGTACCACTCTTAATATTTTACTTAAGTAAAAGTATCAAACACTTTTAAAAGGCTGGTATTTTCCCCCTCTCTCTCGTGCGCAGGCACGCACACACGTGCGCGCACAGGTCCGCCCTCTTTAACAATCACAACAGAGTCCGTAGTAGCTAGTGTTGTGCGGGCCGGCCCGTTGCCTGCAGGTCGGGGCGGGACAATGTTTTCAGCGCAATTATCGTGCGGCGGGCGGACCCCCCCCCCTTCCCCAAAAAAGGAGGAAAAAAAGCATCCCGGTACTGGCTCTCCTGTCTCTACTCCTGCTGAAATCATCAGCTTGTTCTGTTCATCAATGTGTTGCTTATGAAAGGGGGCTTTTGACCGTCTGAAACTGAAACTGTCCTCTCTAAATCTGCACTGCACTAAATCTTTCTTAATTAACGCGGTGCCGTGCAGGCGTGGAAAGTGCGCACACACGGAATCATAGCAGATCTACAAGCTCACAACACATCACAGGCGACATTGTGAGCTTGTAGAGTGGCTTTTTTCCGGTGTGTGCTCTGCGGTACTGCCGCGCAACAAAGTTGGGGTGTGTGTACTCGTACTAACCACGAAACATTAAATATCAATAAAATAAAAAAAATAATAAACGTAATTAACATTCAGTTTCTGTTGTGCGACGGGCAGATGCAGCCACTCACCTACCCGGAAATGTAGTCTCTGGGTTGTTTGACTCGTTTCTAACACTTATTTTGTTACTCTTTGGGTATATTTGTACATTTCCACCTTCAGTCGATGCTTCATATCCATATGAGTGAAAAGGCCGGGGTGATCGGTTTATTTTTCAAACACAGTTCTTATGAGGCGATCTAAAATCCCCCTATGGAGATTACAATGCAAATAAAAAGTACACGAACCTGTGGACTGACCCCCTCTACTGACAGTGACGTCAGGACTTCGGTGCTCTATAATTGCAGTGTGCAGGCTTCAATCACAATTTTTACCAATAGGGCCCTCCAGGCTGACTGAGAGAACTGCTGCTGAATTAGTTACATACCAGGGGATGAGCGAGTGACGTCAGGACTTTGGCCCTGTATAGTGGTGTTGCCAACATTCAGAATCAGCTGTCTTTTCATCATCTAGAGTCTAGGTGATGCAAAGTATTGAGAAATACATTTTCATTGACACAAAGTGGTGCTGTTGGAGCTTTAGCCTGTGTTAAGCCAGTTAGTTGTGAAATATTGTGCCGTGTGTGTTAAGACCTCGGGTAGTAATCGAACACAGTGGGCTATACAACTAATATTCCATCATCCTTTTAATCAACATCCATAGATGTTTCAAACCCAACCCTGTTCTCTCTCTCCCCTCAGGAACTTTGAATGGCTGCGCAAAAAGAAAAGAAGGTGTGTGTGTGTGTGTGTGTGTGTGTGTGTGTGTGTGTGTGTGTGTGTGTGTGTGTGTGTGTGTGTGTGTGTGTGTGTGTGTGTGTGTGTGTGTGTGTGTGTGTGTGTGTGTGTGTGTGTGTGTGTGTGTGTGTGTGTGTGTGTGTGTGTGTGTGTGTGTGTGTGTGTGTCCAGACCTCCTTCCTTATGGAGCCCTCATAAGTAGTATCTATATACTGGTGTTAATGAACCCTTTTGGCCACTGGGGGCGCCAGTGAGTAATTTATGTTAATTTATTCATACATTCCATAATCATAAATCATATTGCATATATCATAAATCATACATCATAATTGCATATATCATAATTATAATACGTATATAATCGTTTTATAATACGAATATAATCGTTCTATTTATCCTTTTAATCGACATCCATAGATGTTTTAAACCCAACCCTATTCTCTCTCTCCCTCAGCTCAGTGGAATTTCCACTGTCGAAAAAAACGAAAAGGTTTGTTGCATTCCGTGTGTGTGTGTGTGTGTGTGTGTGTGTGTGTGTGTGTGTGTGTGTGTGTGTGTGTGTGTGTGTGTGTGTGTGTGTGTGTGTGTGTGTGTGTGTGTGTGTGTGTGTGTGTGTGTGTGTGTGTCCAGACCTCCTTCCTTATGGAGCCCTCATAAGTAGTATCTATATACTGGTGTTAATGAACCCTTTTGGCCACTGGGGGCGCCAGTGAGTAATTTATGTTAATTTATTCATACATTCCATAATCATAAATCATATTGCATATATCATAAATCATACATCATAATTGCATATATCATAATTATAATACGTATATAATCGTTTTATAATACGAATATAATCGTTCTATTTATGTATGTGATGTATTGCCATGCTTTTTGTTCTTGCTTATTGTAAAATCGCTATGGATTAAGAGCTTAAGTGTTTTTTAACATCAGGGGCCCTATTATGCGTGTCTTAAGTACCAGGTCTTATGACTTAACTTAAGACCTGGAGGCGTGATCAATGCCAGTTGGCTATTCTGAGTGGCCAAACAGCATTGACCACGCCTCCAGGTCTTAAGTTAAGTCATAAGACCTGGTACTTAAGACACGCATAATAGGGCCCTAAGTGTTTAAATCTGCCCCATCTCTCCCTCTATCTCTCTGTCCCCTGCATGCGTGGCCGTTGTAACCCCCCGTTGTAACCCCCCCTCAAAACATTGTTGATGTGTTAATGTGTTAATTAGATGAAGTTAAAACCATGGGGTGTATGCAGTGTGTGTGTGTGTGTGTGGGGGGGGGGCCAGGGGGGTGGGGGTCCCTTCTCTTTGAAAGTGACAGGTGACAGATGACAGCAGCTGACAGCTGACAGGAAAACACACAGCTTGTGTGATGGTTTAACCCTAACATTGCAATTTCCAGGTGCATATATAAGTTGGAGTAATGGGTGTACAGTAGGTGTACACTATTGAGTACAGGTATGGACAAATAAAAGTATGAATAAATTATGCAAATTTAAACAAAATGAATTTAAGCAAATTATAATAAAAAAAGAAATTAAAAAAAAAAAGAAAAAAGAAACTTAGTTAAAAAGTTACAAAACAAGTTAAAAGTTAAAAAACTTAAACAAATAAAGAAAAGGAGAAAAATGAAAAAATCAAGAACTTTTAGTGTAAATATGGTTTCTCAATTGTACTGCCTATGTACGTGTGAACTCGTAGTGAAGAAAGCTTGAACTAGCTTGGGTGTTGTAGATGCCGCAAATATGTTCGAAAAGGTTTGCACAATGGTTGGTTAGATATTAGGTGTATAGATTCTATTGAGTTGTATAGGCTCTGAGCTAGCCTGTGTATGTATACAGAACCTGTGACATTAGGGGGCCAATTTTTTCTGCTATTATTGTTACCCTCCAAACGTGTTGATGCTCTTAACATGTACCCCTGAAGTTGTGTATTTGTCCAAGATTTGCGGATTGTACATTTTTACAATATGGTTATGATCATTGGGACCAGTTCAAGTAGTGATTATTACTTTCATGCAGCATATGACCAGGTTGTAGATAGTTATAGTTAGTACAGCATATCCCATATGGTCTAGCTGTTAGGATTCATGGATTTCAGCCATGAGGCTCAAGTTTCTGTCATTAGATCTGACAGTTAGGGTTGTATACCTTGCTCTATACTTCCTTATTGTTCAAACTGTTGGCTGTTATCTCTATTGAACAGGCAAACTGGGTTAGTGATTTTTTAGGAAGTAGTTCTACTCGCCAATTTAGGTTGTAATGTATTGTCTACATATCATGCGGTGTATGATGTAAGGGGGACAGCTACCATGTTGACTTGGGGGTAAGTGACAGGATCATGTTGGTGAATTTTCTGAAAGTCAACCTGTGCGTCCATTTATGGTGCAATCACATCTAACACCACTACACCCCTGCAGGGGTGTTCAAGCCCCTATTGGCTTTGTAATTTGTAATGGCAGTGTATTGGGCATCGTGGCAGATAAGACTATGGCCCTCATTTATCAACCGTGCGTACGCCAAAATATGGGTGTACGCCGAAATTACCGCAATTTTCGGCATTTACGATTTGCGCCAACGTTTGAATTTGAACTTGAGCCAAGACAAAAACCACGTCTGGTCGGGAGCTGTCGTACGCTTTGTCCTCACCTGTTTTTCTGTCGTAGAACAGCGGAGCAGCATTGTTTGACCAGCTGAGAGGCTGTCACAGGCATCGAAACATATGTATTCACTCCTAAAATGTTTATATAAAACTGTATAGGTATGTATATGGGCTAAATGTAAAAAAGAAAAAAAAAGTAAAGGAATACATCAACGATGTGTCTTTGTGTCATATGAAATTAGTAGGAGATTTCCAACTTTACAAGCAAGCAATTAAAATCGCGCATTTAAAAACAATGTTGCAAGTTACTGTAGATGCGTAAGCCATTTAAACAGTGTTTTGCATGATGAGCGCATACATGCGAGGATTTGGGCTGTCTGTTCTGAAATATTTCCATGACGGGACGTTGGAGAGTATAGTGCAGTGCTGCAGCGCGGAGAGTCCCAACATGGGTAGCCTACTGTAGCCTAATCTACAGCAGGCCGATGTCTTTCTGGAGTTATAGTATGTGCAATCTCCTCCTCGTTTAATAAACCCGACGCGTCGCTCGAATGCCAAATGTGCTGTGCCAGCGCAAGTGGGAACGCATCGGAGATAGTATAGGCTAAGCCAGCCTGCAGCCTACCACCACCACCACCACCAATGTCCAGTGCCACATAAGGCTACGGTTTCGGCTGCAATATTCATATAATTGACAGTTGACAGCGAGGCAATTTAAATAGACTGAACGTGCAAACTGCATGGTCAATTGGTCACGGTGTCACGGACGGACCACAGTGATAGAGAGACAGACAGGACAGGAGATGCACCTTGCAAAACAGCAGCGTGTGTGCGCGCCTATTTGTTATATAATTCATGGTTCACAGGTTCAGGTTTTCGTTCACTAATATATCTTGTTGTATATTAAATGAATAAAGACTTTAATAATTGAATATAGGCCTACAACTAACAACACAGTGACAGTTGCTTGCAAATTGCGATATGTGCGTGCGTGCGTGAGGGGGGGTGAGGCGGGCAGCAAGGGAAGCGAAGGGAGAGGAGAAACAGACAGGGTAGTCCTACAGCTTTATTTAATTCATGCAGGTTTATTTATTTAAGATACAACAAGTTGCGTGTGCGTGCGGGAGGGGGGCAGGGGCAGCAAGGCAACTTAGGCAAGCGAGTGACATTTTTTTTCTTCCTGTAACCATGGTTTCCAGGTCGTATTGCAGTTGTTCATGTCGCAAAAACGAGGGCGAGGCTTGATTTCATAGGGCGTGCCAGATTGATTTCAGCCGTCACATTTATCACTGCTAGGAATAAAATTAGGAAGGATCAGGTGTCTGCGATCACTTTATAAATGCCGACCCGACGTGGGTGTACTACGAATCCTACACTCGAATTTGGGGCAGAATTTACACTCAATTGATAAATGAGGGCCAATACGTCTATGGTACTCTGTCTGTCTGTCTGTCTGTCTGTCTGTGTCTATCTATCTATCTATTTATTTTCCGCCCTGTGGTTCAGAGGACATCCCATCCATGGGCCCTACAATGGGTGTAATACCAGTTTTGGCCCGTAGACTATGGATTTGAGAATCTCAACGGTGTAATACCGGTTAACACCACTACATCCCCATGCACTGGTGGGAGTGGATCTAATTTAATTTAATTTTTTGTCTAAAGTCTGGGGGTTAGATGCTCCACAGACGGCTACAATCATGATGAGCAGGGGACCCAAATGGACTCTTGATGAAGGCTTTATGATTATAGGGGCAATGATTAGGCATGTAGGAATAGCCAGTATGGGGGCCATGAGTAATATTTTTTGCTAGTAAATGTAGCAAGTCTTCAAAATTACTAAAACTATTTAGTTGTATTGGCTACTCTTTAGACTTTTTAGACTAATTCAGGCTTTTCAATGCTCAATGCTATTGGTGGTATGGTAACCAATGGCTATGTATAGCTATCAGATTGTCTATCTGTCTATATGGCTTTCTATCGGGGTGGTTTCACTGTCTAACTGATTTTTCTATATGTCTGTAACATAGGTCTATTATGGACAGGTGTGACCAAATGGAACCCATTAGATATTTAACTCTTGAGATGCTATCTAACTGTATGCTTGGATGACTGTATGCCTATCTGGCTGCCTTGTGCATGTGCGGAACCACAAAGGGTGTAATATCAGGTTTGCCCCATAGGCTGTGAATTTAAGTAATGTAGGTGTAATTCAGATTTACCCCATAGGCTCAATACATACATGAATGGGTTATACTTAGCTTGAATGTTGACCGGTGTAAATACAGCATGTGTAGCCTATCTGTGAACAATTACACAACATACAGAATAGTATGAGAGCCATAGGTGTTTACGATTATTTGTACGCAGTAACTGTCAGTTTTTACAGTATTACATGGATCCAATATTCTCTGCTATTATTTGGTATCCTTCAGACATGATGAGGCTCTTACATGTAACATATCTGTCCTCTATAATTATATTACAATATGGTTATGTTATGCTCATAGGGAACAGTGGTTTGAGCAGTAATTGTTGTCTTCAGACATTTTATGATCAGGTTATTAACCAAACATTACGGGTAGTACATCATAATCCCATATGGTCTAGTGGTTTAGGATGCTTGGAGTCTAGCCATGAGACCAAGTTCGACTCTTGGTGTGCAATTTCTATAGATGTTGATCAACCAGTCATGCAAACGATTTCAGCACCATAGATAGCATTATGCCCCTATTGTTAGGACTATTAGTACACCTTATGTAGATACAGAACTCTATAGTGCATACGTATTGGTTCATCATACAGATATTCCACTGATGGATTGATGGTAGGTTACTAGTTAGCGTATGATTCATGTTGATAATCTTTTGAAAAATGTGATTTTTACGGGGATTCATATGGTAAAATGCCTAAATTGTAAATTGTGAACTACATAACAATACTATTTACAGCATCACATACACAAAAATGATACAAACAATCCTACAACAGCAGAAAAACAAGACAATACGTGACAAACAAAAAATACTAAAACAAAATAAATAAACTACACAGCAGACAAAACAAAAACAAAAACACCATAAAAACTTGACAAAACAAACCTTTCAAAACACAAAACACACATTAAACAAACATCATGACACAAAAACAAAACAAAAATTATACAACAGCAGAAAACAAAACAAATGACACAAAGCAAACGGCAAAAAACACAACACAGCAACAATACGAAACAAAATCAAAAAGGCTACACACCAGACAAGACAATATGTAACAAACACATGTGATAAAAACACGAAACAAAAACTGGACAAAACACAACAAAACAAAAACTTGACAAAACACAACACAAACAAAAAATACTAAAACAAAAATAAATAAACTACACAGCAGACAAAACAAACTTGACAAAACAAAACTTTTTCAAAACAAAAACACAAAACACACTTTAAAAAAACATGACACAAAAACAAAACAAAAATTATACAACAGCAGAAAAAACAAAAACAAAAATGACACAAAAGCAAACAGCAAAAAAAACAATACCAACAATACGAAACAAAATCAAAAGGCTCCACCCTCTCTGGGGATGTTCTTAAATACGGTGAACAAACCAACATAAGTGAGTAAGAAAAGCAAGGGGACACAGAGCTCTCCCCAACCTAGGAAGAAAAATGAAAGAACGAAAGAAAGAAAGAAGAATGTACTCTACCTGCTATCAAGATGATGATAGGAAAGTTTGGGAGTTATCTGCTGGGCGGAAAATAAGGATGTCGTATTTACCCTTCATACATCACCCATATATTGAACTATATACATTGGAAACAGGGGTTGGTATCTTTGAAGACAGAGTGCCCTACATACGAGTTTATGAATCTGAATTTGAGAGATTGGTACCAGCTATTCTAGAGTTCTGTAATTATTTGCAATTGGTATCAAAAATAAATCATACCCATATAGAACCATCTCAAATTGTACGCGTAGACGATACAATACCTATTCGTAATAATACAGAGGGGTTCATCGTGGACTGTTCTAGGTCAAATTTATGGTTATTGAGATACAAATCTCAAGGCGCTACTCCACTTCAAATTCCTAAAAGTATTATGGAACAAGAAAAAGACTTCCCTATTCAACTATACGTTGACGTGAAAGATTTGGGGGTTCTAAGGCATGTATTGAGAGTAGGTTTTGATTTTTTCAAAGCAACTAGAGGGAGGCGAAAGATAACTTTGCTTGAAGACCGCATTAGGGGGGTCAGTCATGTCAGTCACTGAAAATAACCCTAGGCGCGTAGACTTCCACCTTCCTAACGGCCCTAGCGGTCGTATGGGGCTTTCATTCTGTGATTATATACCTAATAGTGGTATCGATCTCACAAAGCCTGAGGGAGCTACATTATTCTCAATGGACAATAGGCCTGCAAATCATAAATCATATAGCGACCTAGAAATCGATGCACCTACGCCATCCCTCATCTAGAAACCGATGGACCACTATCTACAACTATCACACCAGCCCCTCCTACACTATAGGTAAAAGGCTAACTCCTCCTCCGCTTCCTTATACACCGTTGCCTTATACTCCATGCATGCAATTGGGATATCACCATTAATTCGCCATGGAGGATTCTACTTTTTCAGTGGGAGAAGCCAACTCAAGTGGAGGAGACGACAACACTTGGTGGATGGCCCCCCAGAGGGCCGTGTATGAGGCACCGTGGTGGAAAACCACCAGTACTGGGGACACGGATGGCGATGAATATGACGAGATGCCATTCTTAGGCTTAACATACTCACCTCCATCATCACCACTGTATTCCTATGATACGGGGGACGCTGAATATTTTGAGAGGGATTATCCACAAATTCACCCCGTTCCACATGACACTCCAACCTCCTCACCAGTGCATTCTCCGCCAACCATAATGGATTTAACCCTGGACCATGCTGATGGGGCGATCAGTACAAAACTTATAGATATTATGAAAACACGAGTTGCTCAACTACTCGAAAAGGCTATAACTGAGCATATGAAAGAGGGTTGCCCTGGATGTCAAATAGATCATCTTAGCCAAACCGAACATACGTGTTTGAGTGCTACACCTAGATATTACGTCTACAATCATTTTAAAGATTTAATGAACAAGCTCTGGACTGATGACTTTCTACCAGGACTCGGGCGGGTGTTGGAAACTCACGGGATTGTAGCACCATTGTCAAGAATCCATAAAATCTGTGAATCGCACCTAAATGAGATGAAGGATTTACCCTATATACCTGCAAAAATCTAAGATATAGCTAATGTGGCACGTATAAGTTATTCATATAAAATAAACAATTGTATAGTTGCATATATTGCATAGTTTTCTGCCCTCGTATTATTACATTGTACATACTGTACATTGTATGTACTGTATTGAGAAAAATATTGGACTGATATTGTGTACCATCTACAGTGACTACGGTGATTATTCCTAAATATGCAATCATAATAAAATATGTAATCATAAAAATGTGTATATTTTGTTGTCATTTTGTTGGATGCAATTCATTTCTGCAACATTGTATGTGTTTAACATCAGTATCTGTTTTATTAATTCGCTTTGATAGCTTGGGTTGGCTTAGGGGTAAGTCTCTTTTGAGGGTTTAGCCTCTCACTTCATACTTTGTGTATAGAATATAGACAACAATAGATGAATTTTGTGATAAAAAGAGTGATGGGGTCTAGTCAGAAGGGGGATTATATGATGTCATATTAATGACTCAATGTATAATATTTGTAATTACACCATGAACAACATAGTTTATGACAACTGAGGAGGTAGCTATAGTATAGTGACTGTGTCCACATGACATACCCCACGTGACCCCTACCCAAACATAAACAACTTGAATGTAGATTTTTCAAGTTTAATGTGCCAACTGGTTGACTCTTTTGAGAACTTCCCCAGAAAACCCTTCATCACCCCTAACGCTAAAACGTTTTGTGTAAAGATACGGAGACAAACAGATTCTGTACATATTTGGTATATTTGTATTGACCCAGTTGCGACAGAGAGTTCCCAAGTCAGATATCAGGCTGTCAATAGTCACAAATATTGTGTCTATCATTAAAACAACCAGCCCTTAGTGTGCAATAAGTGGTATCAAATAATTACAGAACTCTAGAATAGCTGGTACCAATCTCTCAAATTCAGATTCATAAACTCGTATGTAGGGCACTCTGTCTTCAAAGATACTAACCCCTGTTTCCAATGTATATAGTTCAATATATGGGTGATGTATGAAGGGTAAATACAACATCCTTATTTTCCGCCCAGCAGATAACTCCCAAACGTTCCTAACATCATCTTGATAGCAGGTAGAGTACATTCTTCTTTCTTTCTTTCGTTCTTTCATTTCTTTCTTCCTAGGTTGGGGAGAGCTCTGTGTCCCCTTGCTTTTCTTACTCACTTATGTTGGTTTGTTCACCGTATTTAAGAACATCCCCAGAGAGGGTGGAGCCTTTTGATTTTGTTTCGTATTGTTGGTATTGTTTTTTGCTGTTTGCTTTTGTGTCATTTTTGTTTTTGTTTTTTCTGCTGTTGTATAATTTTTGTTTTGTTTTTGTGTCATGATGTTTGTTTAATGTGTGTTTTGTGTTTTGAAAGGTTTTTATGGTGTTGTGCTTTGTCAAGTTTTTGTTTTGTCTGCTGTGTAGTTTATTTATTTTGTTTTAGTATTTTTTGTTTGTTGTGTCACGTATTGTCTTGTTTTTCTGCTGTTGTATGATTGTTTGTTTTTGTATCATTTTTGTGTATGTGATGCTGTAAATAGTATTGTTATGTAGTTCACAATTTAGGCATTTTACCATATGAATCCCCGTAAAAATCACATTTTTCAAAAGATTATCAACATGAATCATACGCTAACTAGTAACCTACCATCAATCCATCAGTGGAATATCTGTATGATGAACCAATACGTATGCACTATAGAGTTCTGTGTCTACATAAGGTGTACTAATAGTCCTAACAATAGGGGCATAATGCTATCTATGGTGCTGAAATCGTTTGCATGACTGGTTGATCAACATCTATAGAAATTGCACACCAAGAGTCGAACTTGGGTCTCATGGCTAGACTCCAAGCATCCTAAACCACTAGACCATATGGGATTATGATGTACTACCCGTAATGTTTGGTTAATAACCTGATCATACAATGTCTGAAGACAATAATTACTGCTCGAACCACTGTTCCCTATGAGCATAACATAACCATATTGTAATATAATTATAGAGGACAGATATGTTACATGTAAGAGCCTCATCATGTCTGAAGGATACCAAATAATAGCAGAGAATATTGGATCCATGTAATACTGTAAAAACTGACAGTTACTGCGTACAAATAATCGTAAACACCTATGGCTCTCATACTATTCTGTATGTTGTGTAATTGTTCACAGATAGGCTACACATGCTGTATTTACACCGGTCAATATTCAAGCTAAGTATAACCCATTCATGTATGTATTGAGCCTATGGGGTAAATCTGAATTACACCTACATTACTTAAATTCACAGCCTATGGGGCAAACCTGATATTACACCCTTTGTGGTTCCGCACATGCACAAGGCAGCCAGATAGGCATACAGTCATCCAAGCATACAGTTAGATAGCATCTCAAGAGTTAAATATCTAATGGGTTCCATTTGGTCACACCTGTCCATAATAGACCTATGTTACAGACATATAGAAAAATCAGTTAGACAGTGAAACCACCCCGATAGAAAGCCATATAGACAGATAGACAATCTGATAGCTATACATAGCCATTGGTTACCATACCACCAATAGCATTGAGCATTGAAAAGCCTGAATTAGTCTAAAAAGTCTAAAGAGTAGCCAATACAACTAAATAGTTTTTTAGTAATTTTGAAGACTTGCTACATTTACCAGCAAAAAAATGACTCATGGCCCCCATAATGGCTATTCCTACATGCCTAATCATTACCCCTATAATCATAAAGCCTTCATCAAGAGTCCATTTGGGTCCCCTGCTCATCATGATTGTAGCTGTCTGTGGACCAACTAACCCCCAGACTTTAGACAAAAAATGAAATGAAATTAGATCCACTCCCACCAGTGCATGGGGATGTAGTGGTGTTAACCGGTATTACACCGTTGAGATTCTCAAATCCATAGTCTACGGGCCAAAACTGGTATTACACCCATTGTAGGGCCCATGGATGGGATGTCCTCTGAACCACAGGGCGGAAAATAAATAGATAGATAGATAGACACAGACAGACAGACAGACAGACAGACAGAGTACCATAGACATATTGGCCCTCATTTATCAATTGAGTGTAAATTCTGCCCCAAATTCGAGTGTAGGATTCGTAGTACACCCACGTCGGGTCGGCATTTATAAAGTGATCGCAGACACCTGATCCTTCCTAATTTCATTCCTAGCAGTGATAAATGTGACGGCTGAAATCAATCTGGCACGCCCTATGAAATCAAGCCTCGCCCTCGTTTTTGCGACATGAACAACTGCAATACGACCTGGAAACCATGGTTACAGGAAGACATTTTTTTTCACTCGCTTGCCTAAGTTGCCTTGCTGCCCCTGCCCCCCTCCCATACACACACAGACGCACGCACGCACACGCAACTTGTTGTATCTTAAATAAATAAACCTGCATGAATTAAATAAAGCTGTAGGACTACCCTGTCTGTTTCTCCTCTCGCTTCGCTTCCCTTGCTGCCCGCCTCACCCCCCCGCACGCACGCACGCACATCGCAATTTGCAAGAGACTGTCACTGTGTTGTTAGTTGTAGGCCTATATTCAATTATTAAAGTCTTTATTCATTTAATATACAACAAGATATATTAGTGAACGAAAACCTGAACCTGTGAACCATGAATTATATAACAAATAGGCGCGCACACACGCTGCTGTTTTGCAAGGTGCATCTCCTGTCCTGTCTGTCTCTCTATCACTGTGGTCCGTCCGTGACACCGTGACCAATTGACCAATTGACCATGCAGTTTGCACATTCAGTCTAGGCTTAGCCTATACTATCTCCGATGCGTTCCCACTTGCGCTGGCACGGCACATTTGGCATTCGAGCGACGCGTCAGGTTTATTAAACGAGGAGGAGATTGCACATACTGTAACTCCAGAAAGACATCGGCCTGCTGTAGATTAGGCTACAGTAGGCTACCCATGTTGGGACTCTCCGCGCTGCAGCACTGCACTATACTCTCCAACGTCCCGTCATGGAAATATTTCAGAACAGACAGCCCAAATCCTCGCATGTATGCGCTCATCATGCAAAACACTGTTTAAATGGCTTACGCATCTACAGTAACTTGCAACATTGTTTTTAAATGCGCGATTTTAATTGCTTGCTTGTAAAGTTGGAAATCTCCTAATTTCATATGACACAAAGACACATCGTTGATGTATTCCTTTACTTTTTTTTCCTTTTTTACATTTAGCCCATATACATACCTATACAGTTTTATATAAACATTTTAGGAGTGAATACATATGTTTCGATGCCTGTGACAGCCTCTCAGCTGGTCAAACAATGCTGCTCCGCTGTTCTACGACAGAAAAACAGGTGAGGACAAAGCGTACGACAGCTCCCGACCAGACGTGGTTTTTGTCTTGGCTCAAGTTCAAATTCAAACGTTGGCGCAAATCGTAAATGCCGAAAATTGCGGTAATTTCGGCGTACACCCATATTTTGGCGTACGCACGGTTGATAAATGAGGGCCATAGTCCTATCTGCCACGATGCCCAATACACTGCCATTACAAATTACAAAGCCAATAGGGGCTTGAACACCCCTACAGGGGTGTAGTGGTGTTAGATGTGATTGCACCATAAATGGACGCACAGGTTGACTTTCAGAAAATTCACCAACATGATCCTGTCACTTACCCCCAAGTCAACATGGTAGCTGTCCCCCTTACATCATACACCGCATGGTATGTAGACAATACATTACAACCTAAATTGGCGAGTAGAACTACTTCCTAAAAAATCACTAACCCAGTTTGCCTGTTCAATAGAGATAACAGCCAACAGTTTGAACAATAAGGAAGTATAGAGCAAGGTATACAACCCTAACTGTCAGATCTAATGACAGAAACTTGAGCCTCATGGTTGAAATCCATGAATCCTAACCGCTAGACCATATGGGATATGCTGTACTAACTATAACTATCTACAACCTGGTCATATGCTGCATGAAAGTAATAATCACTACTTGAACTGGTCCCAATGATCATAACCATATTGTAAAAATGTACAATCTGCAAATCTTGGACAAATACACAACTTCAGGGGTACATGTTAAGAGCATCAACACGTTTGGAGGGTAACAATAATAGCAGAAAATATTGGCCCCCTAATGTCACAGGTTCTGTATACATACACAGGCTAGCTCAGAGCCTATACAACTCAATAGAATCTATACACCTAATATCTAACCAACCATTGTGCAAACCTTTTCGAACATATTTGCGGCATCTACAACACCCAAGCTAGTTCAAGCTTTCTTCACTACGAGTTCACACGTACATAGGCAGTACAATAACCATATTTACACTAAAAGTTCTTGATTTTTTCATTTTTCTCCTTTTTCTTTATTTGTTTAAGTTTTTTAACTTTTAACTTGTTTGTAACTTTTTAAATAAGTTTTTCATTTTTTTTTCTTTTTTTAACTTTTTTTCTTTTGTAAGTGTTTTTTTTTCTTTTTTCAAAGTTTTTTTCATTTTTTCATTTTTTTTTTCATTATAATTTTTGCTTAAATTCATTTTTTTTTAATTTGCATAATTTATTCATACTTTTATTTTTCCATACCTGTACTCAATAGTGTACACCTACTGTACACCCATTACTCCAACGTATATATGCACCTGGAAATTGCAATGTTAGGGTTAAACCATCACACAAGCTGTGTGTTTTCCTGTCAGCTGTCAGCTGCTGTCATCTGTCACCTGTCACTTTCAAAGAGAAGGGACCCCCACCCCCCTGCCCCCCCCCCCCCCACACACACACACACACTGCATACAACCCCCTTCAAAGATAAGGGACACACCCCATGGTTTTATCTTCATCTAATTACCACATTAACACATCAACAATGTTTTGAGGGGGGGTTACAACGGCCACCTGGCACTTCAAAAGAGAAAGGACCCCCACCCCCCTGGCCCCCACACATAGGTTCATCTGCATTTCTATTGTCCTATTCACACCTGGAGACTGCATGTCTGCTAGGCTTGGGGTGTGAGAGACTACCACACCCCCCCCTTCATGAAAACACGCATGCAGGGGACAGAGAGATAGAGGGAGAGATGGGGCAGATTTAAACACTTAATGTTAAACACTTAAGCTCTTAATCCATAGCGATTTTACAATAAGCAAGAACAAAAAGCATGGCAATACATCACATACATAAATAGAACGATTATATTCGTATTATAAAACGATTATATACATATTATAATTATTATAATAATTATAATTATGATATATGCAATTATGATGTATGATTTATGATATATGCAATATGATTTATGATTATGGAATGTATGAATAAATTAACATAAATTACTCACTGGCGCCCCCAGTGGCCAAAAGGGTTCATGAACACCAGTATATAGATACTACTCTCATAGTCCAGTAATAATGTAATTTGACCTCAAACTAATTGCAAAAAAACCAAACTCAGCTGATTTTGTATCTTCAATATATCCTGAATAACAGAAAAAAAGTTGCCTGGAATTGTCTGAGGGGAAAGTGTTGAAAATGGCCTGTACAGTATGGCCACCATAGACCAATATAAGGCAAATATTTTCTAAATTTCCCTTTGCTTTAAGTAGCATGTGACATGTCAAACCAGGGTATTTTCATGATGCTGAGTCCATTCCAAGCATTAGTTTTGCATAAAAAACACTCCTTGGGCTAATAACGGCCTTAGCCACCAAATGTGCTGACCTCATCACATTTGTATTAGCCCAAGGAGTGTTTTTTATGCAAAACTAATGCTTGGAATGGATTCAACATCATGAAAACCCCCTAGTTTGATATGTCACATGCTACTTAAATTAATGAAATTTAGAAAATATTTGCCTTATATTGGTGGCCATACTGTACAGGCCATTTTCAACACTTTCCCCTCAGACAATTCCAGGCAACTTTTTTTTCTGTTCAGGATATATTGAAGATACAGATCAGCTGAGTTTTTTTAGTTTTTCAATTAAATTGAGGTTGATCCTGTATTTTCAATAGACCTCCTGTATTATCAGAGTCGTCGGAGGATGAGGAGGATGACCGTGACAGGTAAATGCATTTTCTTTTATTATCTCGGGTACAATTTAGAAAATCAACTATCCCTTTGGGTCACATAGATTCAATTCAAAGGTTCCTTACCCAACATCAACATGGAGCCCAACAAGCCGTTGGCGCCGGAGCGTTGGGATTGTGCCTGGGGGATGGAGTGTGTAGCTGAGGGTTACTTACTTATTAAAGGACTGTATGTTGGGACTGCACTCGCTCCTGTATGGTGGTTAGAACAAATTATATGGACCACCACCTTGATATAGGCTTGAAATCTACTTGCTCTTGACAAGACAGTATAAGACTGTAACACCGTTGACAGTATAGTCTGAAAGAAAGCAAAAAGTATGCATACATAATAATGAATAGCACAGGTTTAATCGCAAACTATAGGCCTAGTCCAAAACATCTCTGACATCACATCTCTATACATCTCCTTACAACAGTGTTTTACTGCTCTATACATCTCCTTACAACAGTGTTTTACAGGATTATGCCGTTTACGTTAAATAACACCATAAAACCACCATTACCCTTTTCATGTCACGCACCCCCTACGCACCCCCTAGAGGGCGTTCGTGCATCACAAGGGGTGCACGCACCACAGTTTGGGAACCACTTCTCTAGATGAGGGGTTATCAACATTTTTGGCTGGGGACCCCCGGAAATGCTGTGGCCATGTCTCGCGCCGTCAGCCCGTAGAAGCAGAAAGCTTCTTCACCGTGTATTTTAGTTTCCATTTTTTAGGCACAGCGAGCAGGCCTGCAGTGGAAGACCTGAGGGGGCGGCTTGGGACATATTTAGGCAGGCAGTAGTGATGCGTGGGCCGGCCCGTTGCCCTCAGGTCCCGCGGGTTGACCCGCAGGGCGGGCCAAGGTTTTCAGCGCAATTATCGCCGGCAGGCGGGGCCATTGGAGAAAACCTCTCTCTGCTGAACATCGCATGATAAATTGGCTATGAAACAAATGAACTCACTTTAACTTACATAATAATTTCAAATAGCATACACATATCACAAACAATGGCGCACAACATAATTATCTAAAGAAAACATGAATGAGCACAAAACACCCACGATAAAAGCAATTACTTACAGATCAGAAATGACACACTGCACAGGTCAACTGTTCACTACTATCAATGACTATAGAGAACCGAAGTCTGACGTCACTTTCAGTAGAGTGCGCCAGTACAAAGGCTCATGTATTTTTTTATTTCCATTGAAATCACCATAGGGCGATTTTAGGTCGCTTCATATAAGAACTGTGTTTGAAAAATAAACCAACCACCCCGGCCTTTCTGTCAGGGGAGTGGCTGTGCGTCGTTAATGATGTCCATTCATATTTGATACAGCCAGTTTCTGGAGAAAATGGAATTAATGTGGCCGCAAAAGCCTTGAAACTACATATGAAGGCAATGGCGCTGCTAATATACGTCACGCCCAGCTGTCAACACATTGCGTTCCTGAGATTCCTCGTTGACGTAAGCTCAGCTGGTGGTGACTCGACTCGTACTAACCACGAAACATTAAATATCAATAAACGTAATTAACATTCAGTTTCTGTTGTGCGACGGGCAGATGCAGCCACTCACCTACCCGGAAATGTAGTCTCTGGGTTGTTTGACTCGTTTCTAACGCTTATTTTGTTACTCTTTGGGTATATTTGTACATTTCCACCTTCAGTCGATGCTTCATATCCATATGAGTGAAAAGGCCGGGGTGATCGGTTTATTTTTCAAACACAGTTCTTATATGAGGTGATCTAAAATCCCCCTATGGAGATTACAATGCAAATAAAAAGTACACAAACCTGTGGACTGACGCCCTCTACTGACAGTGACGTCATGACTTCGGTGCTCTATAATTGCAGTGTGCAGGCTTCAATCACAAGACCCTCAAGCCTGACTGAGAGAACTGCTGCTGAATTAGTTACATACCAGGGGATGAGCGAGTGACGTCAGGACTTTGGCCCTGTATAGTGGTGTTGCCAACATTCAGAATCGGCTGTAAAGTATTGAGAAATACATTTTCATGGACAAAAAGTGGCGCTGTTGGAGTTTCCGGTGACGCTACACAAGATGGCAGCTTAGTAACAGAGCTCCGGGTATCAGCCCATATATTCCCATAATTTAGTAAGTTTTATACATCCAGATTTATACAAACTGAGTGAATAATGAGTGGGGAAAAGAATCAGGGTAAAAAAGGAAAATATGAGTTAAGAAACACCGCTGTTGAACAGAGGAACGAGGAGGACGCGAACGCTGGGAAAACAACAGCAGGACAAGATGGAGGCGGCAACAGCATAGCTCGGTGTCCCGACATGGAGACGGTGGATTCACTTCGCAGTTGTGAGTGAAGTTATGACCGTGGGTTTGGCTACAATGCAAGCTGAACTGAAAAAAGATCTCGCTGAATTCCGTATAGGCTTCCGAGAAGATATTAAAAAACAAATGGAGGAGTTTAAGACTGAAATAAACCAGAAAATACAGGTTTCGACGGACCGGCTGGACGGAGCAGTGAAACGTGTCGGGGAAATGGAGGAAGGCCTTGCTAATATGGAAAGATGGGACATTGGTGTCAAGGATACTCTTCTTCAACTGCTATCCGACCAACAGGTACTACAAGATAAAGTTTATTTTATGGAAGGGTACTCCAGATGCGAAAACATAAGAATATACTCCATTCCTGAAGGGGCTGAACTGGCGGAGGAGGGGGGCTCCACAATCAAGTTTGTTGAAAATTTTATAAAGACTGAACTTGGGGACTTGGATTTGGGACAAAACCAGAGCTTAGGAATTATGCGAGCCCACAGGGTCGGACCAAAGCCCCCCGCGACCGCCCCGCCACGCTCAATGGTGATTCGATTTCTTCAATTCACAGTGAAAGAGAGAGTCATCCACACCGCTTGGAAGAAAAAGCCTGGGCCATGCATTAATGGAAAACGGGTGTATTTCGATCATGATTACGCAGACGAAGTGCAAAAAAAGAGAAAAGAATATGCTCCTGTTAAAAAAGCCCTACTACAGAAGAAGATACGATTTCAAACCCCGATGACCAGAATGAGAGTTGAATTGGACACTGGTGCCGTTGTTTACGACAGCGCACTACAAGCAGCGGAGGACTTGCGGAAGAGAGGACTCGACATCGGTGATATCGTCCCGGCCACCACCAAGAAGAAGGGCATGACTGCGGAGGCGCTGACCCAACTCCTGCCTTGGGAGATAGTAGGACCCAGACGTGCGTCGCAAGGAGCTAAACAGCGCTTTCAACAACAGGTTCGAGAGAGGCTGAGTGAATACCGCAGGACGGACTCTGACGATACAGGAGAAGTTGGAGTCTTGGAGAAACGTCCTGATAAGAGGTGAACGACCTATCTCCGACCTCTTGGAGCACGGTGTGTGATACAGTTAATCATACAAATGATAAATATCCTTTGAATACGTTTAAAAAAGTAATGATTACGGGCTGATACTTGTACTGTGAACTGAAGCCAATCTTTTTTGTTTGTTCTATTAGCTAGAGAGGGGCCCCACCTAGTGGCCAGATCCCCTCATTTCTTTGAAGACATACAGATGTCTTCTATTTCCCTAGGAAATTCTCTGTGTTTTTTTTGTTGTGTTTTATTGTCATTTTGTTTTTGTTTTCTGCTGAGGTCTGGGCTGTTGTTGTTACAGGTACAATGTATGTTCTTTGAAATGCAGGTTTTTGTTGGAACCACAGGCTTGAGGTCTAGGTTACCTATTTGTTCAAAATCTAGATTACAGGGCTCACTTATTGGGGCTGTAGTATTACTCACAGAGTTCAATGCAAAAAAAAATAAATGTAATGTAAATGGGTTAAATAGCCCCATTAAGAGGAGCAAAATGAAGAAGGAGAAGATAAATATTGCTTTCTGGCAGGAAACACACCTGTCTGATGCAGAACACGAAAAATTAAAGAAAATGGGGTTTAGGAACACTTATTTCTCCTCATATAAAAACGGTAAAAAAAGAGGGGTTGCTATCCTGATTTCTAACTCGATTCAGTTTGAACTCATATCCAAATTAATTGATAAAGAGGGCAGATATGTTCTATTGAAGGGAAAGTTGGACCAAAAAGAAGTTACATTATTTAATGTCTATGCTCCCCCGGGCAGTACTATGTCTTTCTACAAAAAAATATTTAATTTGATCGCAGCTGAATCAAATGGTACTTTGTTTTTTGGTGGTGACTTAAATGCTACGCTCCATGACTCGGACTCAACAAACAAAAAGAGAAAGAGAACCCCTACAGAAAAACGCATTAAAAAGGTATTAGCAGACTTGGGTTTAATTGATGTGTGGCGTGCCATGCATGGATCAGCCCCAGGGTACACTTTCTTTAGTGAAAGACATTCTGTTCATACAAGACTAGATTATATATTTGTGTTCAATGCAGACTTGCACAGGTTGAAGGAGTGCAGAGAGACCTTTCTGATCATTCAGGGGTATACTTGACTTTTCATTTAGATGGTAGAAGGAGAAAAACACTTTGGAGAATGAATACCAGCCTTTTAAATAATGCTGTATTTAGAGAAGAAATGGAATCAGACCTAACTGAATATTTACAGGATAATGACAGGGGAGACGTGAACCCAGGTATATTGTGGGATGCAGCTAAAGCTGTTCTCAGAGGGAAAATTATAGCCCGAACAGCTAGGATAAAAAAGGCAAAGGCTGAACATTTTTCGAAACTACAAGAACAACTGAGGGAGTTAGAACAAGCGCATGTTACAAACAAGGAACCTACAATAAAAAACCAAATAAAAAATATTAAACAGGAAATTGACAAAGTACTGAGTGAAGAAGTGGAAAAAAATCTAAGATTTATGAAACAAAGATATTACGAGGCTGACCCTAAGGCGTCGAGGCTTTTAGCCTGGAGGCTTAGAAAACAACAGGCCGAAAACACCATATATAAAATTAGAGACCCAGTTACAAATACAATTTCCAGTAATATGGATAGCATACAGAATGCATTTGAAACACATTTTAAATCACTATACTCCCAACCGGACAGGGCAGATAAACAAACAATTGTTGATTTTTTGGAATCACTAGACCTCCCCTCAATTGACACAATGATGAATAAAAAACTAATTTCACCAATAACACAAGAAGAAATAGATGAAGCCATTTCTAGCCTAAACTCCAATAAATCCCCTGGCACTGATGGATTTCCACCTGAGTGGTATAAGGCTATGAGGGAACACTTACTCCCCCTACTGCAGAAGTGTTTTAATTTCACGTTAAAGGAAAGTCATCTTCCACCATCATGGAATGAAGCCTTTATATCTGTTATCCCCAAGGAAGGAAAGGATAAAACGGAATGTGGGAATTATAGACCCATAAGTGTGTTAAACACAGATTATAAACTATATACCTCAATTTTAACAAGGAGGATGGAGGAGGCAATGACATTTCTCATCGATGAGGACCAATCAGGTTTTTTGAAAACTAGGCAAACCCAAGATAATATAAGGAGGGCTTTACATGTTATTGAGCAGATTAATAATGAAAAATCCAGCGCTATCGTAATCAGTCTGGATGCTAGGGCTGCCTTCGACCGTGTGGATTGGGGCTTCCTCTACTTAGTAATGCACAGATTTGGTTTTTGTGAGGGTTTTATACAACGCATTCAAGCACTCTATTCTTCCCCTACAGCAAGGATAAAAATAAATGGTAGTCTTTCCGATCCCATAGCTCTGGAACGTGGATGGCGCCAGGGCTGCCCAAGCAGCCCGAGCCTCTTCAATCTTTTCATCGAGCCGCTGGCCCAAGCAATTAGAGAGGAAATAAGATTGAAGGGGATATCCATAGGTGGAGAAGAATATAAAATCGCGTTGTATGCTGATGATGTCCTTGTCACAATCATGGACCCAGGTTCGGGGCTACCTACACTGATGGAAATATTGGAAACACATGGTTCTTACTCAGGGTATGCCCTTAATGTAAATAAAACCCAGGTATTGACATTCAATTACAATCCTACACAAGAAAACATAACAAAATACAATTGTAATTGGTATTCATCTCATATTAAATATCTAGGTGTGAATTTGCCCAAGGACCTGTCACAATTGTTTGACGTAAATTACAAAGGTGCAACGGAAAAAATGTATGATGATCTTGGCAGGTGGAGCGTGCTTCCTCTCGATTTAGGTGGCAGAATATGAGCAGTCAAAATGGTAATTTTACCCAGATTACTATACCTTTTTTTTGTCACTGCCAGTGGAAATACCTTTAAAACAATTCAAGGAATGGAATAAACATATCTCACGTTTTATTTGGGATAAAAAAAGGCCAAGGGTGAAATGTTCTACCTTACAACTGCCCCGAGAGAGAGGAGGCATGTCTCACCCATCTTTAAGGGACTATTATCTAGCAGCTCAGCTAAGACCCTTGGTATATTGGTGTAACCGACCCTACATTGCAAAATGGAAAAGCATAGAGTTATCCCTGATGGATATACCAATACAGTCACTATTGGGTTGCACTGACAGAGAGAAAGGACTGTTTCAGACGAGGAGTCAGTGGGTAAATTTATCGTTCAAAATATGGCTGGAAGTTGTTAAACGCTTCCATCTTCAGAGGGAGGCAAAACTTTTAAGATGGCCAGCATATGACCCTGACTTCATACCAGCAGTATTAGACAATAGGTACAAACAATGGCACCACAATGGCATCACCTCTATATGTACTATGATTAGAAATGGAGATATTGATAGTTTTGAAAACTTAAAGCAGAAATATGGGTTGGCTAACCAGGACTTTTTTAGATACTTGCAGGTAAGGGATTATTTTGGTAAAAAGGTAAAAGGGTCTACTCCAGGTATTACAACAAGTCTAATCACTATATTTACAAATGCTTATGGCTCAGGAAGTAATAGGGGTCTTGTAAGTAAACTATATAATGGACTTATGTCGTTGAAAAAGGATTCTACAATATATGTGAAAGAGAGATGGGAAAAAGAGATGGGCATTGATATAAGTGATGAAGTATGGATGAATACATGGAAAACGCAATCAACGACCACTAATTCCTTGATTTGGAGAGACTTTTGTTGGAAAAACCAGATTTGCTTCTTTATTACTCCAAAACAGAAGTCCAAACAGACTGGCAACCATATGGACTGTTGGAGAGAATGTGAAGATACAGTGGTTGATCATGCACATGTATTTTGGTCTTGTCCTGTAATTCAACCATTTTGGAAGGAAGTGACAACACTTATCTCAAACATTATGGGTTTTGGAATAGATGATACATTCACATCTTTGTACCTAGGACAACTCCCAGATGGGCTAAATCAGGATGACTCCTACTTACTTAAGATTTTACTTGTAGCAAGCAAAAAAGCTATTACAAGAAATTGGTTACAAAATAATTGTCCTACTGCTGACCTATTTATCAACATTGTGAAACAACTACATCTCCTAGAACAGATGACCTATTCTTTAAGACTGCAAAAAGAGCTGGGTGAAAGAAGATGGGAGAAATGGATAGAGTATTTAGCTGGGGGGGCGGATATGGAGTGAATATGGGCTGTGTCTTTCCGGTTGTCAATGAATCCAAAAGTCTGTAATATGTATTGTTGTTGCTTGTTGCTGTACATCCCATGACCTCGTTTGTTTGTTTGTTTTTATTTTTATTCTGTTTCTTCTGTTGATGTTTTTTGTTTTAATGTATGCCTTGTCTGTCTTTTGTGTCTCGTGCATATTCAGAAAATAAAGAAGATGTTTTCATTTATGCATTTGCTTGGAAAGCGCAAAGTTGCCAAGCTTGGTTTTGTGTATTTGCGTATGAAAGCGAGCATGGCAAGGCGCAGGAACAGTATACTGTACTGTACTGCGATGTAAGTCTTTGTACTGTACTCATGTGTACTGTACTGTACTGTTGTTATTATAGTTGTTATTAGTGTAGTGTTATTTTTTATTATTATTATTATTATTACATGGTTTAATATTCTGATGTGAGCTTTCTTTCTGTACTGTACTCATGTGTACTGTACTGTTCTCTGTACTGTTGATATTATTGTTATTAGTGTAGTGTTATTTTTTATTATTATTATTATTGAAAGAGCATGGCAAGGCGCAGGAACAGTATACTGTACTGTACTGTAAGTCTTTGTACTGTACTGTACTCATGTGTACTGTACTGTTCTCTGTACTGTTATTAGTGTTGTGTTCTTATTTATTATTATTATTACATGGATTAATATTCTGATGTACTGTACTGTTCTCTGTACTGTTGATATTATAGTTGTTATTAGTGTTCTTATTTTGTATTATTACATGGATTCATATTCTGATGTGAGCTTTTGTTCTGTACTGTACTGTACTCATGTGTACTGTACTGTTCTCTGTACTGTTGTTGTTATTAGGCGATCCAAAATCCCCCCCTGCGCACGCACGCACACACCACACACAGCTGCATCCAGTCTCGGAGCTGGTTCCGAAACCGTAGCTGGTTCTGTTCTGAAAGCTGTGCCTGGTCCACTAACTGGTTCCGAACCCGTAGCTGGTTCTGTTCTGGAAGCTGCTCCAGGCTCTGAGGTCCTGATCTCCCACTACCCTGCAGGAGAGAGAGGAGCGGTCCTGGCAGCTCCGAACAAGAGGTATACTAGTCCCTTGTTGTTGTCTTCTCTTCTGTTGCCATGTCTGCATTTGTGGCATACTTTTTCTAAAATAGGCCACTACTGCAACGGCCGCAGCAGCCGTTGCCGCAGCCACCGCTGCCACAGCAGCAGCCAGCAGCAACGGCTGCAGCCAGCAGGTACCACTCTTAATATTTTACTTAAGTAAAAGTATCAAACACTGTTAAGGTATTTTCCCTCTCTCTCTCGTGCGCGCACAGGTCCGCCTCCTTCTCTTTAACAATCACAAAAGAGTCCGTAGTAGCTAGTGATGTGCGGGCCGGCCCATTGCCTGCAGGTCACGAGGGTTGTCCCGCGGGGCGGACGGGACAATGTTTTCAGCGCAATTATCGTGTGTGTGTGTGTGTGTGTGTGTGTGTGTGTGTGTGTGTGTGTGTGTGTGTGTGTGTGTGTGTGTGTGTGTGTGTGTGTGTGTGTGTGTGTGTGTGTGTGTGTGTGTGTGTGTGTGTGTGTGTGTGTGTGTGTGTGTGTGTGTGTGTGTGTGTGTGTGTGTGATGTTTTTTGCAACAGCTACGTGTATAAGCGTAGACAACCGTTTACTCCATATATGAACACGCCGTCCGTCTGTTTACCTTGTAGCATAGTATGGGCTAGTATGGACCTCCTCCTTCCCCACCAGCGATGCGATTTAGCTCCGTTGAGCCTCCATTTTAACCCAATTTTCAAAGCGCCGTATCTCCAAAGGTCCAAGAGCTGTCCATGGTGTGCCGCCACGCACCCGACGATCATAAATCATTTGTGAGTTTGTACCGCATCGCTGAGAAAATGTAGCTGGTTGTACGGATGGCTAAAGGCTGTGGGCTAATGCGAGTTAGCACATTTGTGGCACTGGCACCCCCTATGGGTGTACTAGCCAATTACAATAGCCATGTTTACATGTCACTTTCTAATCGGGTTAAAACAATGTTTTAAATACACCCGATTTAAAATATCCATGTATACACCTAAATAAACCCGATCAAGCCATACCCGATTTAAATTCTAATCGGGTGCATAGGGGTGGTCTAGACTTTTTTTAAACCCGATCAAGAGGACATTTCTTCCATGTATACGCCTTAACCCGATTAGAATCTGATATGTTCTTTCTGCACATCAAATCGTCGGGCAATTTCTGTTATAACCTCCTTGTTTTTGGCAGTGAGATGAGACTGTATTCCTCTCTCTCTCGTTCCCTCCTCCCCCTCTCTCTCTCTCTCTGTGAGCACACACACACACACACACACACACACACACACACACACACACACACACACACACACACACACACACACACAGCACAGCACAGCACAGCACAGCACAGCCTACTATATTGCTGAAAATCTCCCATGCAAATAAAAAGTACAAGTGTTGCAGCCACTGAGATAATGGATGGTGTATGTGAGAAATCACTCGTTAGTACCTGAAGTTGCATGCGCTGCCCCCCGCTGCCTCTGTGATGCAGATCTGTTTGGCTGAAGAAAGTTGAGATATCCAATAGGCTACTATGCCTACATGCCATTATGGTTTAAGTTTAGTGTGCTTCAAGTCAGAGTCGGACCAGCTCCGCTCCGCTACAGTTATAGTTGACCCAGTTTCACGTCTTTTGCTAGTGATGTAATCAATTCATCATTTGGAACCACCTGCGTAAAATTCTACATTAGCCTATTTAACATTATAAGTGGCTTGCATGCCATGTACTCTTAACATTTTTCATTGTTTGTATATAGATATTTAATATAATCTTTCCATTTTAGGAGGGTACATTGAGGGTAAAATGTGAAAGCTAAATTAAAAATACATAGTATAAAGACGAGACGACTCAGACCATAAGGGTTATTAATTACTTAATCTGAGTTACCAGAAGTTTTATTTTTCGCCACTAGGGGGGCGAGAAACGTTTTACATTTCCGCATTTGCGGCACCCCCTATGGATGAAAATAGAATTGCTCTCCGTTGATTAAACCACCCTCGACATGTGAATGAAATTTGGGGTGGATTGGACATTCCGTTGGTGATTTGTGTAAATTTTTGCAAAACAGGACCAACATTGCACCAGACCCAGCACAGCAGATGCTGGCTGCTGCTGCGGCGGCGGCAACGGCTGCGGAAACGGCTGCAGCCAGCAGGTACCACTCTTAATATTTTACTTAAGTAAAAGTATCAAACACTGTTACGGTATTTTCCCTCTCTCTCTCGTGCGCGCACAGGTCCGCCTCCTTCTCTTTAACAATCACAAAAGAGTCCGTAGTAGCTAGTGATGTGCGGGCCGGCCCATTGCCTGCAGGTCACGAGGGTTGTCCCGCGGGGCGGACGGGACAATGTTTTCAGCGCAATTATCGTGTGTGTGTGTGTGTGTGTGTGTGTGTGTGTGTGTGTGTGTGTGTGTGTGTGTGTGTGTGTGTGTGTGTGTGTGTGTGTGTGTGTGTGTGTGTGTGTGTGTGTGTGTGTGTGTATCATGTTTTTTGCAACAGCTACGTGTATAAGCGTAGACAACCGTTTACTCCATATATGAACACGCCGTCCGTCTGTTTACCTTGTAGCATAGTATAGGCTAGTATGGACCTCCTCCCCACCAGCGATGCGATTTAGCTCCGTTGAGCCTCCATTTTAACCCAATTTTCAAAGCGCCGTATCTCCAAAGGTCCGAGAGCTGTCCATGGTGTGCCGCCACGCACCCGACGATCATAAATCATTTGTGAGTTTGTACCGCATCGCTGAGAAAATGTAGCTGGTTGTACGGATGGCTAAAGGCTGTGGGCTAATGCGAGTTAGCACATTTGTGGCACTGGCACCCCCTATGGGTGTACTAGCCAATTACAATAGCCATGTTTACATGTCACTTTCTAATCGGGTTAAAACAATGTTTTAAATACACCCGATTTAAAATATCCATGTATACACCTAAATAAACCCGATCAAGCCATACCCGATTTAAATTCTAATCGGGTGCATAGGGGTGGTCTAGACTTTTTTTAAACCCGATCAAGAGGACATTTCTTCCATGTATACACCTTAACCCGATTAGAATCTGATATGTTCTTTCTGCACATCAAATCGTCGGGCAATTTCTGTTATAACCTCCTTGTTTTTGGCAGTGAGATGAGACTGTATTCCTCTCTCTCTCGTTCCCTCCTCCCCCTCTCTCTCTCTCTCTGTGAGCACACACACACACACACACACACACACACACACACACACACACACACACACACACACACACACACACACACACACACACACACACACACACACACACACAGCACAGCACAGCCTACTATATTGCTGAAAATCTCCCATGCAAATAAAAAGTACAAGTGTTGCAGCCACTGAGATAATGGATGGTGTATGTGAGAAATCACTCGCTAGTACCTGAAGTTGCATGCGCTGCCCCCCGCTGCCTCTGTGATGCAGATCTGTTTGGCTGAAGAAAGTTGAGATATCCAATAGGCTACTATGCCTACATGCCATTATGGTTTAAGTTTAGTGTGCTTCAAGTCAGAGTCGGACCAGCTCCGCTCCGCTACAGTTATAGTTGACCCAGTTTCACGTCTTTTGCTAGTGATGTAATCAATTCATCATTTGGAACCACCTGCGTAAAATTCTACATTAGCCTATTTAACATTATAAGTGTCTTGCATGCCATGTACTCTTAACATTTTTCATTGTTTGTATATAGATATTTAATATAATCTTTCCATTGCAGGAGGGTACATTGAGGGTAAAATGTGAAAGCTGAATTAATAATACATAGTATAAAGACGAGACGACTCAGACCATAAGGGTTATTAATTACTTAATCTGAGTTACCAGAAGTTTTATTTTTCGCCACTAGGGGGGCGAGAAACGTTTTACATTTCCGCATTTGCGGCACCCCCTATGGATGAAAATAGAATTGCTCTCCGTTGATTAAACCACCCTCGACATGTGAATGAAATTTGGGGTGGATTGGACATTCCGTTGGTGATTTGTGTCAATTTTTGCAAAACAGGACCAACATTGGACCAGGCCCAGCACAGCAGATGCTGGCTGCTGTTGCGGCGGCGGCGGCAACGGCTGCGGCAACGGCTGCAGCCAGCAGGTACCACTCTTAATATTTTACTTAAGTAAAAGTATCAAACACTGTTAAGGTATTTTCCCTCTCTCTCTCGTGCGCGCACAGGTCCGCCTCCTTCTCTTTAACAATCACAAAAGAGTCCGTAGTAGCTAGTGATGTGCGGGCCGGCCCATTGCCTGCAGGTCACGAGGGTTGTCCCGCGGGGCGGACGGGACAATGTTTTCAGCGCAATTATCGTGCGGTGAAGTGTGTGTGTGTGTGTGTGTGTGTATGTATGTATATATATGTGTGTATATATATGTGTGTGTATATATATATATATATATATATATCTCCCCAAAATCATGTTTTTGTAACAGCTACTCGTATAAGCGTAGACAACGTTTACTCCATATATGAACACGCCGTCCGTCTGTTTAGCCTGTTTGGCTGAAGAAAGTTGAGATATCCAATAGGCTACTATGCCTACATGCCATTATGGTTTAAACTTGAAGCCGTGCTGGTCAGTTTAGTGTGCTTCAAGTCAGAGTCGGACCAGCTCCGCTCCGCTACAGCTATAGTTGACCCAGTTTCACGTATTTTGCTAGTGATGTAATCAATTCTTCATTTGGAACCACCTGCGAAAAATTCCACATTAGCCTATTTAACATAAGTGGCTTGCATGCCATGTACTCTTAATATTTGTCATTGTATAATGTATATAGATATTTAATATAATATTCTTTCCATTGCAGGAGGGTACATTGAGGGTAAAATGTGAAAGCTGAATTAGCCAACAGGTGACAAAGTGTCACTTATAGCCTACTGTACTGTACTGATACTGTACTGTACTGTACTGTACTGTACTGTACTTTACTGTACTTTGTAACACGCGGGGAGAGGGGCGGGCCCCCATGACGATTATAAAAACATTTAGTCTCTGGTGGAGGGTATTGAGCCAAAATAAGTGTTTTTGCAACAGTTACATTTTTTGCATTTGTGGCGCCCCCTATGGATGAAAATAGAATTGCTTTTAGCTCTGTGTTGATGCCATCACCCACTATCATTACAATTTGGGATTGATTGGACATTCCTTTCGTGATTTGTGGCATATTTTTCCCCACTAACTTCAGAAGCCGATTACGGCCTAACGATACTCACTATCAAAATTCTGCCTGTGGTGTTTTCATCGGATAGGTCCGGAGATTATGTGAGGCCGACCGGATCGCAGCCAGCAGCCGCAGCAGTGCTGCCAGCAGCAGACAGCAGCACCAGCTGCTGCTGCCGCCGCCCGCAGCCAGCAGCCGTAGCGGTGCTGCCAGCAGCAGCAGCCGTCGCTGCCGACGCCGCCACAGCCGCAACGGCAACGGCAACGGCAACGGCAACGGCAACGGCAGCAGCAGCAGCAGCAGCAGCCGCAGCAGCCGCTACAATCACCACAGCAGCAGCCGTCGCCACTGCCGCCGCAACAGCCGCAACAGCCGCAACGGCAGCAGCAGCCGCAGCAGCCGGCGTCTCTACCGCCGCCGCCACAGAAGCAACAGCCGCAACGGCAGCAGCAGCCGCAGCAGCAGCCTTCGCAACAGCCGCAACGGCACCAGTAGCCGCAGCAGCAGCCTTCGCAACAGCCGCAACGGCAATAGCAGCCGCAGCAGCAGCCTTCGCAACAGCCGCAACGGCAACAGTAGCCGCAGCAGCAGCCGTCGCCACCGCGGCCGCTACAGCAGCAACAGCCGCAACGGCAGCAGCAGCCGCAGCAGCCGCCACCGTCAGCGAAGCGGCGGCCGTCACAGCCGCCGCTGCAGCAGCAGCAGCAGCCGCAGCAGCCGCCACCGTCACTGCCACCACCGCAGCAGCCAGCAGGTACCACTCTTAATATTTTACTTAAGTAAAAGTATCAAACACTGTTAAAAGTCTGGTATTTTCCCTCTCTCTCTCGTGGTCCGCCTCCTTCTCTTCTCTTTATGTTTATGTGTGTGTATATGTATGTATGTATGTGTGTATATATATATATATACACACACACACACACACACACACACACACACACACACACACACTCAAAACTAAAATGAGCATATAACATTCATTCATCTCGAGCAGAGAGATACACTGCTGCAGTGTGCACAAAAACCACTCCGAGACAGATAGTATTAGTATACGTCATGTAACGTATGTGTATACTGTTCATTCAAATAATTTGTTAGACTTGCGCAGGAACGAATAGACCGTCACCTCTCTCTTTCTCTGTCAGTCCAGTGTCATTTCACAATTTTCCTTGTTTTTGGCAGTGCGATGAGACGGTATTCCTCTCAATCTCGTTCCCTCTCTCCCCCTCTCTCTCTCGCTCTGCACGCACACGCACGCACACGCACACACACACACACACACACACACACACACACACACACACACACACACACACACACACACACACACCACACACACACAGCACAGCCTACTATATTGCTGAAAATCTCCCATGCAAATAAAAAGTACAAGTGTTGCAGCCACTAATAAACACCATAATGGATGGTGTATGTGAGAAATCACTCGTTAGTACCTGAAGTTGCATGCACTGCCCCCCGCTGCCTCTGTGATGCAGATCTGTTTGGCTGAAGAAAGTTGAGATATCCAATAGGCTACTATGCCTACATGCCATTATGGTTTAAACTTGAAGCCGTTTCACGTCTTTTGCTAGTTAGTCCATGAGCCAGACCCCCCCTAATTTGCGCGTTAATTACGAAATGGGTGGGCAAATTCTTGTTTGAATTTTTGACTAGCTGTACATCTCTACTTCACATTTTTGTATGATAACAATCGCAGACTAGCAGCTTAGTGGTTGTTATCATGCATTGAATACATGCACCCCTATATTGCCACATGCAAATTGTGACAACACATATATGATCAACTTTTGAACCTTACTTTGTGCAGAGACCAATGAAACCACTTTTCTGCATAATTCAAATATGGGGAATTGATTGGAATGGTTATTTTACTTCCACAAAACTTCCATATATGCTTAAATGGGCTTTTAATGCAGTATTTTGCACACACATCTAAGAAATTTAAAATAAGGCTTGCAAATATCCCCATTTTGGAAGTTTGTGCTAAGAACCAACATGTTCCTAATGGCTATAGAAAACTGCTCACCATTCTAAGCTTTAATATGAGTGGTAACATGTGTTTATACGTTTTGTAACTCTAGAGATATAATCAGAAACACTATTATAGTGTGATAACACGAGCCAGGGCCATAGCTATAGAATCAAATGGGTGGGCAAAGCTGGTGTGATTTTTTTTTTTTACTTGTTGTGCATCTCTACTTCACAGTTTGGCATGATAACCATTGCAGACACATAGCTTAGTGGTCGTTATCATGCATTGAATATGTGGACACCTATATTACCACACACATTCTTACAAAAATATATGATCAACATTTGAGCCATTATTGTGTAGAGACCTATAATCACACCTTTCTGCATAATTCAAGTATGGGTAATTGATTGGAATAGTCATTTTACTTATTAAATACTTTCATATATGCTTAAATGGCTTTTTAATGCAAAATTCTGCACACAAATGGAATAATTAGAAAATAAGTCTTTCCCAATTTGAAAATATATGCTGAATGAGGACATCAACACATTACGCCACCAGCTTTTCTGTGCACAACGTGGGGCACTTGAATCGAGCCAGCTGACACCATGCAAGGACTGTCTTTTCATGCATGCCATGCGTGCCAACTACCAGGCTGGCATTTGGAGAGGGAGTCTTCAACAACACCTGCAAGTCCCAAGCCTAGTTCAGCATGGCTGGGCCAGAAATGTCGAATGGATGCAGGGATCTCCAGCTCCTGATGTAGTGTTGCAGCTGCTGCAGTCGCAAATGCAAGCTCCCAGGATGCACGTGCTTGACATGGCTTGAAATGCACATCAATGTGCAAATTACAAACATGCAATAACCAACCCCAAGAAGAGGACCTGATTATCACAGAGGCAGCCTTGACTGACTCGGAAATAAAGGACTGAATTTACCAGTGCAGTGCCCGTGGGAGACTGGGCAGGGGCCCTGCCCAGAGCCTGGGCAGAGGACTTTTGTTGCGGTTCTGGACAACCGTGGGTCTGACCGACTCGACACCTTATATTGTAAGGACCTCTTTAAAAACATTGCTGATAAACTGGCACTTCTTGTTTGTCTCTTCATCTCGAGCAAGAATGCCTGCTTGATTTGCTAACCCTACTGGCCGCCACATAGAACTGGCCATGGCTGAAGAAGTCCCTCATGCAGAAGACCCCAACACGGTGTAGTGTCTGGCCCTGAGACTTATTGACAGTCATGCCGAAGCAGGGTCTCACTGGAAACTGTTGGCGGGGCAGAGTGAATGGATAGATGATGTCGGTTGGACACAGGGTGATGCGTGGACTGAGTGTGCATCCCGCATTGACACCAATCACAGATCTTGCAGCTTTAGGCGTGCATCTCGTGCTTTGTCTGACTCAGCTCTCCGTGCACGTTGGTGTGCGTCACGCATCCAGTTGCGGTAGGCTCGGGTACCTTTGGGCATATTGGCATGTAAAAAAGTTGATCTGTAACTGCCATCTATTAGCCAATATATCATTCTGTTGAGCTGGTCAAGTCATGGTGATGTCAGCGGTATCCCCTTTTATGCCCATCTTTGTCAGGCATGCCCAAATATGGAGTCTATGCAGATGTCAGAAGTCGGTGGGACGAACCCGTATTTAGGCATGCCCAAATATAGAGTTGCAGAGGCAGAGGCCTTGTGATGTCAGCTGTGGCCCGGGCAGAGGCCTTTTGTGGCGGTTCTGGACAACCATGGGTCCGACCAACTCGACACCGGGCACTGCACTCCCTGTGGGGGTGTGGAACGCGTGTGTCGAATTTGAAGTAGGTGGGGCGAACGGTTCTCGTGTTACATGGATTACAGACGTACAGCTGTACAGACACAGAGACTTTTATATTTACATTTATAGTTAGATGCATACATACATACATTGGCTACTACCGGTATATGGACATTGAATATTCCCTCGTTTAAAACCTTTGACTTTGACATGTTAACAAAATGAAATAATGTTGACTCTGTCAATACAATATTCAATCCAATATTTGGATTGAATATTGATTCGGGAAAGTTAGGCAAAATCAGGCTTATTTTCCTATATAATGCCTAATTTGCATATTTAAATATACAATTTCAGAAAACTGACATAAAAACAATAAATCATTGTTTGCATGTAATTAATCAACTACGGAAGTTTCATGGTGATCACTAGTTCTTAATTTTTTTCATCCTATTCACCCATCATGTATATAGGTGAAAATAACAATGTGTGATAAATATGAAAAAGCTGCTCCTGTGGAAGTGTTATCATATATTAATTTACTTATATTGACCTTCTAAACAATTTAATATAGGTATGGTTTTGCCCACTCATTTCGTAATGAACTTGTCCGGCTCATGGACTAAGTGATGTAATCAATTCATCATTTGGAACCACCTGCCAAAAATTCCACATCTCCTATTTAACATAAGTGGCTTGCATGCCATGTACTCTTAATATTTTCCATTGTATAATGTATATAGATATTTAATATAATCTTTCCATTGCAGGAGGGTACATTGAGGGTAAAATGTGAAAGCTGAATTAATAATAAATAGTATAAAGACGAGACGACTCAGACCATAAGGGTTATTAATTACTAGCCACAACATAACCTGGAAATCAATCAACTCCCACGTCTGAATTGGCTCTACCATTCAGTAGGCCTACCATAGCATTGCTAAACAGACACAGTCCAACTTGGACTGTATCAAACTTGGACTTAAATAGTGTATGAGAGTTTTAGACGTGCACAAACACAAAAGTAGACCTAGACCACTGGGTACTTTGTGCGTCTTGGAAAGTCTGGTGACGCAAGGTTGATTAGGTGCGTCTTCTCTTGAATCTAGGGCCGGGGACGCGTTCTAGCGTGCACGCACATGCACCGTTTCGTTCCGTCCCTGCGCGTGCACGTCAAAAAATTACTGGTACAAGTATAGGCTAGTTGCATTCTCGACAGAGAGGAGAGATGAAAGATAGTGTAGGGCTGTAGCCTGTATGCCTACACACACAGCAGCGTTGTAACAGTAGGCCTATAGCCTATAGCAGGTGCGCTCACACTTTTTTGACTTGAGAGCCACTTTCAAAATGCCCAGCTAAACGTGATCTACCCACCCAAAAATGTGTTATCCCATTGCTGAAAATTTTAAAAACAAAATTACCTTTGGCGTACGGACGCTGATGTTACACATCAGCGTTTTTTACTTGCTACTGACATTTGTGCGCAGGACTCTTGAAAACAAAAAAGATATTGTATTGCGAGTTTGAGCTGACAAGCCCTTTTTGATGTCAATCAGTCAAGTCAAGTTGCCTTAATTCAATTGGCATATGCCTTTTTTTTTAATAAATTATATATTTTTAGGGGCACCATGTGATCTACCTGCACAGCCTTTGTGATCTACTTGTAGATCACAATCTACCTTTTGGGCACCCCTGGCCCATAGGTTTTTGTTCTTCTGCTCCACTCTGCATGGGTCATTTCCCCCATCAGAAAAGTTGAAGTCAAACTGCTCTCCTGCTTCATTAACGAAACAAATCCAATACATATCCATACATCCAGTGGCGGCCTTATATACAATGTTTCAATCGTTTCAATTGAAACGGGCCTCGAGCCTCCAGTGGCCTCCCGGTTAAAAAATCAACAAAAAAACAGTTCAGTGTGTGTAAAGGTGTGAGGGAAGAATGCGTAAAAGTGGGGAAACACATGATGTGGTGACCCATTTTATAGTAATAATAGGCCTATTATTAATAATAATAGGGTTAGCTGTGTGTATAATAATAATAATGTATTATTGAGTGGTGCAGCCACTCCAAGGAACGGCAATGTGTGTCCCTATGTCTGTCTGTATGTATGTCTGTCCGTCCGTTTAGGGTACCAACAGGTGACAAAGTGGCGCTGTTGAGCTTCACACCGTGCACAGGTGCATGATGGGAAGTTGAGATTGTTTTAGTGGAGTGTACTTGTAGCCTACTGTACTGATACTGAACTTGTACTGTACTGTACTGTACTGTACTGTACTGTACTTTGTAACACGCGGGGAGAGGGGGCGGGCCCCCATGACGATTATAAAAACATTTAGTCTCTGGTGGAGGGTATTGAGCCAAAATAAGAATGTTTTTGCAACAGTTCATTTTTTTGCATTTGTGGCGCCCCCTATGGATGAAAATATAATTGCTTTTGGCTCTGTGTTGATGTCATCACCCACAACATATCATTACAATTTGGGATTGATTGGACATTCCTTTCGTGATTTGTGGCATATTTTCACCACTAACTTCAGAAGCCGATTACGGCCTAACGATACTAACAAAATTCTGCCTGTGGTGTTTTCATCGGAGAGGTCCGGAGATTATGTGAGGCCGACCGATATGTTAATTAATTTTAGTAATTATTATGAACCTCCCCTCCAAGTTTTGTAACTATATACCTTACGATCGCCAAGGAAAAAATACTTGAATGTGAGTTTTCGCATTTTCCCATCATGTCAATGGGGAAATTTAATGCACGAATAAATGAATATCAATTAAACTATACAACATTTCTCTGGCAATGAGCAAGCACACGATTCCCGATGAAGCCGGTCGATTTGACACATGGCTCAAGTGTATGCCGTCAAAACTGTGTGTAGTAGTGCGTCAAAGTTTAGGGTTACTGTCTAGACCTTACCCGTTCTGAATATATGAACACCAAATTATGTACAGTGTGGGTAATGCGATGTAATAGATCACATTACTGATTGGGAGGGAATTGTTCCATCTCGCTATAGCACACGTAGGCTACGCTATCGCAAACATAGCAGATTTATCCCCCAAAAAACACGTTTTTGCAATAAACGTTTTACATTTCCGCATTTGCGGCACCCCCTATGGATGAAAATTGCTCTCCGTTGATTAAACCACCCTCGACATGTGCATGAAATTTGGTGTGGATTGGACATTCCGTTGGTGATTTGTGTCATTTTTTGCAAAACAGGACCAACCCAGCACCGGCGATGGCCCAGCACCTGGCAGGGGCAGGAGCAACAGCAACGGCAGCAGCAGACAGCAGCGCCAGCTGCTGCCGCTGCCGCCAGCAGCCAGCAGCCGCAGCGGTGCTGCCAGCAGCAGACAGCAGCATTAGCTGCTGCCGCCGCCGCCCGCAGCCAGCAGCCGTAGCGGTGTTGCCAGCAGCAGACAGCAGCGCCAGCTGCTGCCGCCGCCGCCCGCAGCCAGCAGCCGTAGCGGTGCTGCCAGCAGCAGACAGCAGCGCCAGCTGCTGCCGCCGCCCGCAGCCAGCAGCCGCAGCAGCAGCAGCAGCAGCCTTCGCCGCCGCCGGCGGTTGCTACTGCTGCTGCTGCTGCTGCTGCTGCTGGCTGTTGGCTTCCAGTTGATTCATCTTCCAGTTGATTCAATTATATTTATTATGATGGACACATTGAGAGATTGAATGCTTTTAAGTGTTCAGTAGCTTGTATACACTCTTCTTTTTTTTATATATATGAAATAATGATGATCTTCTGTCTTAAATATGTTCTGTGTAAAGCAACACTGTCCACAGTAGAGACCTACAAAAGAGACCCATGTAATAGACCTACCATAAGCAACTGCTCCCTCTGTGGCGACGGGCAGGTGTCACGGCTATAGGATTTAGATCAAACAATAGTTCTACCAAGAATGTTACTGTATGATTTAATGCTGTCTGTCTCTGTGGTACAGACAGACACCGGGTTCGTCTCTGGACGGACACAGTTTGTCTCTTGAGGACAGACATGTTTGTCTCTTGTGGGACAGACATACAGACATGCTGTTTGTATTAGAGGTCTGCATGGGTCCAGAAAGTTCGACCCGTTCTGAAACTGACCTCTGGCTTTCTTACCTGAACCCTATTTGCATTTTATTTTTATTTCTCTCTCTCCTTTTTTCTTTTTTTCTTTTTTAAACATGAGACCCGGTCTAAAACAGAGCCGAGGATAATCACGATGGACCAGAGAATCACCAGACACGGACCTAAACGGGACTAGACCCGATCATTCTGGACCTGATGCACAGGGTCCTTGGTTCCGATTTCAACAAGCTTTATTACACAACAAAGAGAAATGATATCCAAGTGACTTTATTACAAACAAAATCTTTACAAATGTTATGATAAAATAAATAAATACTTTAAAACAAACATCTTAAAATATGTTTGCCATTGGAAAACGAGTGCCACACAGCCTAGCTGGTGCACTTGTTGAACCAGGGGTTAGTTGTGCAGGAAGGATTCTTGCAGCCCCAAACGGGTCTAGTGGAATAATTCATTGTTTGAGGAGGGCTAGCTGCAGCGGTTGACCGTCAATCATTCCATGATGGAATTGGTTTCTGTGGAGTTGCGTTTTATTTATTTTTTGCCCGTCCCATTATGGTCTGGAATGGCTTGCTGGGACTGTCTTGTACTGTGGAGTAACGGCAGCCCTCTCCTCTCCTGTGGGAGTCTCCACATTGTACTGAGGAGTAACGACAGCCCTCTCCTCTCCTCTCCTGTGGGAGTCTCCTGTGGGAGTCTCCACATTGTACTGAGGAGTAACGACAGCCCTCTCCTCTCCTGTGGGAGTCTCCACATTGTACTGAGGAGTAACGACAGCCCTCTCCTCTCCTGTGGGAGTCTCCACATTGAACGTTGTGTGGAATCCAGCAGTCTTTCCTAAAGGCAGTTTTACCCGTTGAGCCTATTGTCTGGCTGTTTTTTCTTGTTTTGATGAGCTGAACCGTGGCTTTTCTTGAGAAGGTTGAACGTTCTCTTATTTGCTCTGGTGACTCAGAAACCCCACCGTCCTCTCCTGGTCCAACCTCCTCACCTGTCCCGTCTCCAGCTTAATTAATGATGACTTGCTGACTCACATCAGGCTACATTATCTATGTTTTCAGCCAGGCTTCTTAAAACAATAATGACCACAAAAGTGCTCCACACAGATGATGATGTTCCTGGTGGCTTTATTTTATTTGTGCACTATACTTTTCTCTTGGTAGTTTGCGTTTTCACCTGGCTAAAGAATACCTCTGGTGTTCAGGCTCACACTGCACTGCCACTTGAGATTTGTGGCTGCGTTTGAATCGCCTGTTAAGTTAACGGCTCGTTCAATTTGTGAGAATAGATTAAGGACATAATTACAACCCATATGTCTGTTTTTTTTGTTTGTTTTTTTAACTGAAGATTAAATCGTTTAATAATTAGGAAAAAAAAGCTGATCGGATCCTCGCGTGTCGACGCAGGTTACTCCGTTTCAGCCTCACTTAACTCCATACCGCAGCAATTATAAGAGTTATGACACGTCCCCTAACCTTGACAATATTTTGAACCCGGACCCGCTCGGGTCTCAGGTTTTGGGGTTTGGGGTGGATCCATGCAGACCACTATTCCGTAGGACAGACAGACAGCATTGTCTATCTGTCGGACAGACTGACAGAATGGGTTTGTCTCCCTCGTTCTTTCAATTTAATAAAACTTCTTTGGACTCTGTTCTGTTCTAAATTAACCCAGCTGTATCAAATCACTTTCTTAACTTTTATTTCTGTACATAGCTTCCAGAAAAGACGAAAGAAATACAAAAAAAAAACAAAAAAAACAACCATGTATTTGAGAAATAGATTTTACAAGACTGTAAAGAATGATTTATATTAGTATTTTTTAAAAGGAAAAAAAGCCCTTTGTACCATTATGTTACGATGAAATGAATGATTTTGAGTTTGTTTCTCTATGTGCTGTTGGGGTGGAGAGTAGAGGGCCGTGTAAATACAAAGCTGGGTAAGACATTTCTATACTTTCTAACTGGTCTGCTGGGTTCAATGTGGAGATACATGTAAAGGCAGGCTGGGTTAAGGCAGAGATTCCTAGCTATAAAAGGAGTGACACAAAGTATTGAGGTATTCTCTGTTGAGTAAAGCCATTGTTGTATGTTTATGTAAGATAAAGCAGAGCTCTCTTTGTTTCTAATAAAGTTATAAATAAATAATTAAATATATTCTTGGTGTGTGTGGTTATTTATTTGTCACCTGGACAGTGGACCAGTGTTGTTTTTGGCAGCAATTTTGGATTTTAGTTTTAGTCAGTCTTTTGAATAGTTTTCCTTTATTTTTATTCACCAGGAATGTCTTGGTGTTAGTCTAGTTTTACTCGACTAAATGTCATAAGGTTTTAGTCGACTAAATCTACAGTTGATTTAGTCGACTAAAATGTATTTTGTCTAGCAATGATGCCGTCGTAATGACTGATTTTTACACTTGCTGAAAATAGCAGATCTACAAGCTCACAACGCGTCGCGCTGCGACACGAGCTTGTAGATCGGCTATTTTCAGCATGCAACCGCAAGTGTAAAATGATTTATCCACTAGTCCCTAACATTTTAGTCTAGTCTTTTATTTGTTGACGAAATTGTCAGTATATTTGGTCATAGTTTTAGTCGTCATAGCTTAGTTTATATTTAGTTTCCATTTAGTTTTCGTCAGTGGAAAAAGGTATAGTCGACGAAGATTTTTCGTCTTGCTTTTAGTCGACAAAATCAACACTGCAGTGGACATGGATTAAAGTTCTCATGCGGTCGCCACAACTGATTTCATTTGTATTCCATATATAGGTCAGCATGATGTTGCACAAGCTCTTGCTTGTATAAGTAGCCTTGCCGAGCCATGAGGCCAGGAGCCTATCTCCTGTTTCTGTAGCGTGAGGCAGCTTGATGTACAAGTACACCCCCTGGACATGACGCTAGTATGTCGCAGGGACTTACCCCCAATCCAACCCTTGATGCTGAGTGTCAAGCAGGGAGGCACTGGGTCCCATTTTTAGAGTCTTTGGTATGACCCGGCCGGGGATCGAACCCCGACCTCCCAGTCTCAGGGCGGACACTAACCACAAGGCCACTGAGCTTGCTTGTATATAGATGGTATATGTTCGATTTGATTAGAGCATTTGAACTTGATCAAATCAGCGATAATATGTTCAGAAGTATCTTCTATATAAAATCTTAATAGTCTCTGATATATTTCACATGGAAGCAAAGGTTAAAGCCTCAATCTGTAATGTATTCACCTGTTGGTTGGCAGTAGGCCTATGTAGAACAGCAGGAACAATATTAGGCTACTAAAACATCATATTGTGTTAATTGTTTAGGAATCAGTGCTAGCTATAGTGTTGGGGAGAGTGGGCTCTTTTCACGTGTGTGTGTGTGTGTGTGTGTGTGTGTGTGTGTGTGTGTGTGTGTGTGTGTGTGTGTGTGTGTGTGTGTGTGTGTGTGTGTGTGTGTGTGTGTGTGTGTGTGTGTGTGTGTGTGTGTGTGTGTGTGTGTGTGTGTGTGTGTGTGTGTGTGTGTGTGTGTGTGTGTGTGTGTGTGTGTGTGTGTGTGTGTACACACAATGAGTAATGACAGTATATTTTGATGCCACTTTTTGAGTTACACAATGTGAGTAGGCCTACAGGACTTTTGTAGCTTGTAACGGTATATTTAATTGATGTCATTGCTGCTTTAACAACTCTGAATACTTTTACATTGCTGGCAATGAAGGTCTCCTTCAGTGTAGTCTCTCGAGACAGACTGTTGACTAAACATCAAATCCATAGGAAAGGAGGGCGCTGTTTTTCCTTTATTTTTTCACGATGGGTTCTCGGATTGCTTTCAGTGGGACCTTTCAATTGCATTGAGTGCATCTTTGTGGACTTAGACTGCCATCTACTGGATATAATTGGTAACTGCTGTTCTGTATGTGACCTTAATGGTAACTCGACAGATGATGTACTATAATTATGGCCGTGTGGCTCTTGCATGTATATATTACATGTTATATTACATTTTCTGGGTGATCGTTTTCTCGATTTATTTTGCCAGTGTTTGTTTCTAGGAACCACACACAACTCCTTTCAATGCCTGCTCGTCAGTTTGTTTAAATGGCTGGATGGAATGGAAACAATAACACAGTATGAACTAAGAAGTACTTCACAGTCTTGGCTTCAAATATGCTCTAGTTTAAAAAAAATACATCAACACAGAACAGACTCAGACATTTATTGCTTCAAAAACAATGCTTGCTAACTACTTTATTTACGGTATGCAGAATGGGTACATTTCAGACGAAAGCATGACACCACATAAAAGCATTACACTTGTTTACAACAGGGTCCACCATTTTCAATTATCAGAACATTTTTAGAGACGTACAAATATACACTTCTATATTTAAAAAAAAAACAGGAAATCATCATATAAAGAAAGTAGCCTAAAAAGGGGGAAATACAGGGGAAAGGGTAAACTTGTGTATGTCGCACACTCTAGTGTAAGTGATTATATTTGGTTGAAATAAGTGTTAACAAGTACATTATGGTGATATATAGTAGGCCTACTCTAGTACAATATGGTGATATATAGTAGGCCTACTATAGTACAATATGGTGATATATAGTAGGCCTACTCTAGTACAATATGGTGATATATAGTAGGCCTACTCTAGCACAATATGGTGATATATAGTAGGCCTACTCTAGTATTACTAGTGTTGTTTTTTTCCCTCAGTAACAGGAGTCTCCAAGTCTCCAGCTTTTTATTAAACAGAAATTGCATTTTCAGAAACTGAAACTGGGATAAACATTTTATCACAGTCAGGATACAGAATAAACAAGTGTAAATGTAAGTGATGACAAAGAAACGAGCAGACAAAATTGGAACTGGAACATATACAACATTGACCTAAGCTGATGGCTACTCTCGCCTGATTGGCTGAAATGTTGTCACCTACCTGAAAATATATTTTCTGGTTATTAATACTTACCCTGCCTTTTTAAGATTCAAACTTAGGCCTAAGACTTTGTCACAGTAGAGTTTTAAAACACAAAATGTGATCATGATTGCAGGTATATGGCTCTATGGACTGTAAAATTTTATGAGACTATGCCTCTTCTCATCTGTCTCTGTCTAACCCGACTCTCCTCATCAGCACAGCTAACTTCAGACGGGGTCATCCCTATGTTGATTGATTGAAAAATGTATTAACAGTTTGCAGAATTACAGTACATTTCAAGCACAAACTCAATACAAAGGCTGTTAACTGAGTGGACGACCCAATTAAGCATTACAGTTGTTTACAACAGGGTCCACCATGTTCAATTCATCAAAACATTTAGAGACGTACAAATAGACACTTCTATATAGACAAAGAACAGAACAGGAATTCATCATAATGGAGGTAAAAAGGGAAAAGAAACATATACAGTGAGGGGAAAAGGGGGGGGGGGGGGCGGTGGGGGGGATTCAGATTTTACTGGGGCCAGTTTCGAATTGCAGCCATCTGTAGGTGCCCTTTGAGAGCGGTTTTGAAGGAGTCAAGGGATTCACATGTCTTAATGACTGTTGGTAGGGCGTTCCACATTTTGGTGGCATAGGAGCGAAAATAATTTAGTCCCTTGTTTGTGCCGAATCTGGGTTGTACATGGTTCGTTGCACTCCCTCTGGTGTTGTGGGTGTGGACTTCGTTAACATTAAGGAAGTATCTAGACAGGTACATGGATATCTTGGTGGAGTATCGAATCTTGTGGACCAGACACATTGCAAGATGCTGTACTCTGTCGTCGACTCTAAGCCATGCCAGTGTTCCCCAGGTTCTATGTTCCCCACTTACCTTAGGGTTAGGTTTCTGGTTTAAGGACTTCAGTGTTTTGTACTATACAATTATAAGTACAGAACTGTGTTAATTTTTAGTTGGCTAAGACTAGATAGTTTAAGTAGCCTAGGCAGGCCTAAAGTTCAATGGATTGTTCAAAGACCGAGGTTAAACCAGAATTTGCTACTAAAAGTAACACTAAGACTAAGTTGCTAAAATACTTTGTCTTATTAGAATTACTAAAATTACTAGGTTAGGTTTCTGGTTTAGGTTTATTCTAAGTGGGGAACAAAGAACCCTTTTTTGCATGGTGGGGAACATAGGTACACTCCTCTCTCACCCAGAGGTCCGGACCGGGACCATCAGTGGTCCACTTGGTTTCATTTTTACCTTCTCAAGAGTTACATTATTGTTAATCATCTGCATTACTAAATGTAGGAGTCCATACAATTAGATAATGTAGAATAATTGTTATTTTGATTAACGTTTGCCTCCTAATGGTACCAACTCAAACAATACAGCATGGAATTGTGGACAAAATCGTCTCGAGTCTGAGAGGCTAAGGGTGCCACCATAAACGTATATGCTTACTTATATTTACAATTTTGATAAAATATCTTAAAATAGTTCAACTATCATTGACACTTTGAGCTTGAAGATCAGCCATTTGAACTATTTTAGAAGGTTTTTCAATTCTTTTTTTAATAAGGCATAAAGTTTAGGGATACGGGGTGGCGCATCGTGGTTCATGTCTCAAATGCTGAATAAATAAATAAAATAATAGACCTTTTGATATGAAAAGAGGTTGGAAAAAACACTGGGTTCAGAATTTCAGACAGACACCAATGTGTCACAACATGTTCACCCTACTCCCCGGCTCCAAAAATGCACTCTTGGAGTGCATTTACACCTGTATCACACACCTGTATTTACACCTGTATGTCCACTTGTCGTTGTCACGTGCGTCAAGGGACCCACAGACAGCCAGGGTGCATTGAGATGTAAAGTGTGACCAGGTCTGTTCTGTGAACAACAACATTCCTGTACAGTACACAACTACTAGGTCGGTGGTTCTCAACCTGTGGGTTGGGACCCCCAGGGTGGTCCACACAATTGGGGGGGGTGGGGGGTCGGTCTCCCAGGTGACGGTGAAGTGACAATGCCAAAAGAAATAAATGGAAAAAGACCAGTACTGCATCAAATGTATAATCAACCAACAAAACAGTATTCAAAACTGGTCAAACATTGGCCAAACTGTCAAATAATATAAGAAAAGCAAAACAAATTGAATGAAAATAGCAGATGCGAGTCGTTGTGAGCTTGGAGATAGGCTAACCGAGTCAAACTAAATGTAATGCCTCAACTCCTACACACTTCCAAGTGTTTGTCAGGGTGGGGGGTTACCAGTGTCCAGTTCAAATATGAAGAGACAGTAAATCTAATATTTTGTGTGGCCTTAAAAGGTTGAGAAGCAAAAAGGGAAATGGTTGATCAAACGTATGTAGAGTGAAACGTTTCACTAGAATTAATTTGAAGAAAGGAAGATAAGCAAGCACTCAGTTGAGTAGTTCAAAGTAATAATGTGATGGGTTCACGGTTCTGGTAGATACAGTCCATATAGAAAATAATACCAGCACTCATGTTATATTCTTGTTTACTTTTCCATTTTCCATCCAGCAGCAAAGCTTTGCTGCTGGATGGGGGAAAAAACAAGAATCCTATTGGATATAACGTGAGTGCTATAGTATTCCTTTCTATGGCTAGAATTAATGACATAAGGCTTTCTAGCGATGAAAAAAGCGCATCGTGGCGTTTTGACCTTTCTAGCGATGAAAATAGCGCATCGTGGCGTTTTGACCTTTCTAGCGCCACGATGCGCTCTTTTCATCGCTAGAAAGGTCAAAACGCCACGATGCGCTTTTTTCATCGCTAGAAAGGTCAAAAATCGCTAGAAAGGTCAAAAGGTCAAACGGTCAAAGGTCAAAATGCTAGAAAGGTCAAAAATCTCTAGAAAGGTCAAAACGCCACGATGCGCTTTTTTCATCGCTAGAAAGGTCAAAACGCTAGAAAGGTCAAAACGCTAGAAAGGTAAAAAATCGCTAGAAAGGTCAATACGCCACGGTGCGCTTTTTTCATCGCTAGAAAGGTCAAAACGCTAGAAAGGTCAAATCGCTAGAAAGGTCAAAAATCGCTAGAAAGGTCAAATCGCTAGAAAGGTCAAAAGGTCAAACGGTCAAAGGTCAAAACGCTAGAAAGGTCAAAAATCGCTAGAAAGGTCAAAACGCCACGATGCGCTTTTTTCATCGCTAGAAAGGTCAAAACGCTAGAAAGGTCAAAAATCGCTAGAAAGGTCAAATCGCTAGAAAGGTCAAAAGGTCAAACGGTCAAAGGTCAAAACGCTAGAAAGGTCAAAAATCGCTAGAAAGGTCAAAACGCCACGATGCGCTTTTTTCATCGCTAGAAAGGTCAAAACGCTAGAAAGGTCAAAAATCGCTAGAAAGGTCAAATCGCTAGAAAGGTCAAAAGGTCAAACGGTCAAAGGTCAAAACGCTAGAAAGGTCAAAAATCGCTAGAAAGGTCAAATCGCTAGAAAGGTCAAAAGGTCAAAAGGTCAAACGGTCAAAGGTCAAAACGCTAGAAAGGTCAAAAATCGCTAGAAAGGTCAAAACGCCACGATGCGCTTTTTTCATCACTAGAAAGGTCAAAATGCTAGAAAGGTCAAAAATCGCCAGAAAGGTCAAAAGGTCAAAAGGTCAAACGGTCAAAGGTCAAAACGCTAGAAAGGTCAAAAATCGCTAGAAAGGTCAAAACGCCACGATGCGCTTTTTTCATCACTAGAAAGGTCAAAATGCTAGAAAGGTCAAAAATCGCTAGAAAGGTCAAAAGGTCAAACGGTCAAAGGTCAAAACGCTAGAAAGGTCAAAACGCTAGAAAGGTCAAAAATCGCTAGAAAGGTCAAAACGCCACGATGCGCTTTTTTCATCGCTAGAAAGGTCAAAACGCTAGAAAGGTCAAAAATCGCTAGAAAGGTCAAATCGCTAGAAAGGTCAAACGGTCAAAGGTCAAAACGCTAGAAAGGTCAAAAATCGCTAGAAAGGTCAAATCGCTAGAAAGGTCAAAAGGTCAAACGGTCAAAGGTCAAAACGCTAGAAAGGTCAAAAATCGCTAGAAAGGTCAAAACGCCACGATGCGCTTTTTTCATCGCTAGAAAGGTCAAAATGCTAGAAAGGTCAAAAATCGCTAGAAAGGTGAAATCGCTAGAAAGGTCAAAAGGTCAAACGGTCAAAGGTCAAAACGCTAGAAAGGTCAAAAATCGCTAGAAAGGTCAAAACGCCACGATGCGCTTTTTTCATCGCTAGAAAGGTCAAAAATCGCTAGAAAGGTCAAATCGCTAGAAAGGTCAAAAGGTCAAACGGTCAAAGGTCAAAACGCTAGAAAGGTCAAAAATCGCTAGAAAGGTCAAAACGCCACGATGCGCCTTTTTCATCGCTAGAAAGGTCAAAACGCTAGAAAGGTCAAAAATCGCTAGAAAGGTCAAATCGCTAGAAAGGTCAAAAGGTCAAAAGGTCAAACGGTCAAAGGTCAAAACGCTAGAAAGGTCAAAAATCGCTAGAAAGGTCAAAACGCCACGATGCGCTTTTTTCATCACTAGAAAGGTCAAAATGCTAGAAAGGTCAAAAATCGCTAGAAAGGTCAAAAGGTCAAAAGGTCAAACGGTCAAAGGTCAAAACGCTAGAAAGGTCAAAACGCTAGAAAGGTAAAAAATCGCTAGAAAGGTCAATACGCCACGATGCGCTTTTTTCATCGCTAGAAAGGTCAAAACGCTAGAAAGGTCAAAAATCGCTAGAAAGGTCAAAAATCGCTAGAAAGGTCAAATCGCTAGAAAGGTCAAAAGGTCAAACGGTCAAAGGTCAAAACGCTAGAAAGGTCAAAAATCGCTAGAAAGGTCAAAACGCCACGATGCGCTTTTTTCATCACTAGAAAGGTCAAAATGCTAGAAACGTCAAAAATCGCTAGAAAGGTCAAAAGGTCAAAAGGTCAAACGGTCAAAGGTCAAAACGCTAGAAAGGTCAAAAATCGCTAGAAAGGTCAAAACGCCACGATGCGCTTTTTTCATCACTAGAAAGGTCAAAATGCTAGAAAGGTCAAAAATCGCTAGAAAGGTCAAAAGGTCAAACGGTCAAAGGTCAAAACGCTAGAAAGGTCAAAACGCTAGAAAGGTCAAAAATCGCTAGAAAGGTCAAAACGCCACGATGCGCTTTTTTCATCGCTAGAAAGGTCAAAACGCTAGAAAGGTCAAAAATCGCTAGAAAGGTCAAAAGGTCAAACGGTCAAAGGTCAAAACGCTAGAAAGGTCAAAAATCGCTAGAAAGGTCAAAAGGTCAAAAGGTCAAACGGTCAAAGGTCAAAACGCTAGAAAGGTCAAAAATCGCTAGAAAGGTCAAAACGCCACGATGCGCCTTTTTCATCGCTAGAAAGGTCAAAACGCTAGAAAGGTCAAAAATCGCTAGAAAGGTCAAATCGCTAGAAAGGTCAAAAGGTCAAACGGTCAAAGGTCAAAACGCTAGAAAGGTCAAAAATCGCTAGAAAGGTCAAAACGCCACGATGCGCTTTTTTCATCACTAGAAAGGTCAAAATGCTAGAAAGGTCAAAAATCGCTAGAAAGGTCAAAAGGTCAAAAGGTCAAACGGTCAAAGGTCAAAACGCTAGAAAGGTCAAAAATCGCTAGAAAGGTCAATACGCCACGGTGCGCTTTTTTCATCGCTAGAAAGGTCAAAACGCTAGAAAGGTCAAATCGCTAGAAAGGTCAAAAATCGCTAGAAAGGTCAAATCGCTAGAAAGGTCAAAAGGTCAAACGGTCAAAGGTCAAAACGCTAGAAAGGTCAAAAATCGCTAGAAAGGTCAAAACGCCACGATGCGCTTTTTTCATCGCTAGAAAGGTCAAAACGCTAGAAAGGTCAAAAATCGCTAGAAAGGTCAAATCGCTAGAAAGGTCAAAAGGTCAAACGGTCAAAGGTCAAAACGCTAGAAAGGTCAAAAATCGCTAGAAAGGTCAAAACGCCACGATGCGCTTTTTTCATCGCTAGAAAGGTCAAAACGCTAGAAAGGTCAAAAATCGCTAGAAAGGTCAAATCGCTAGAAAGGTCAAAAGGTCAAACGGTCAAAGGTCAAAACGCTAGAAAGGTCAAAAATCGCTAGAAAGGTCAAATCGCTAGAAAGGTCAAAAGGTCAAAAGGTCAAACGGTCAAAGGTCAAAACGCTAGAAAGGTCAAAAATCGCTAGAAAGGTCAAAACGCCACGATGCGCTTTTTTCATCACTAGAAAGGTCAAAATCGCCAGAAAGGTCAAAAGGTCAAAAGGTCAAACGGTCAAAGGTCAAAACGCTAGAAAGGTCAAAAATCGCTAGAAAGGTCAAAACGCCACGATGCGCTTTTTTCATCACTAGAAAGGTCAAAATGCTAGAAAGGTCAAAAATCGCTAGAAAGGTCAAAAGGTCAAACGGTCAAAGGTCAAAACGCTAGAAAGGTCAAAACGCTAGAAAGGTCAAAAATCGCTAGAAAGGTCAAAACGCCACGATGCGCTTTTTTCATCGCTAGAAAGGTCAAAACGCTAGAAAGGTCAAAAATCGCTAGAAAGGTCAAATCGCTAGAAAGGTCAAACGGTCAAAGGTCAAAACGCTAGAAAGGTCAAAAATCGCTAGAAAGGTCAAATCGCTAGAAAGGTCAAAAGGTCAAACGGTCAAAGGTCAAAACGCTAGAAAGGTCAAAAATCGCTAGAAAGGTCAAAACGCCACGATGCGCTTTTTTCATCGCTAGAAAGGTCAAAATGCTAGAAAGGTCAAAAATCGCTAGAAAGGTGAAATCGCTAGAAAGGTCAAAAGGTCAAACGGTCAAAGGTCAAAACGCTAGAAAGGTCAAAAATCGCTAGAAAGGTAAAAACGCCACGATGCGCCTTTTTCATCGCTAGAAAGGTCAAAACGCTAGAAAGGTCAAAAATCGCTAGAAAGGTCAAATCGCTAGAAAGGTCAAAAGGTCAAAAGGTCAAACGGTCAAAGGTCAAAACGCTAGAAAGGTCAAAAATCGCTAGAAAGGTCAAAACGCCACGATGCGCTTTTTTCATCACTAGAAAGGTCAAAATGCTAGAAAGGTCAAAAAACGCTAGAAAGGTCAAAAGGTCAAAAGGTCAAACGGTCAAAGGTCAAAACGCTAGAAAGGTCAAAACGCTAGAAAGGTAAAAAATCGCTAGAAAGGTCAATACGCCACGATGCGCTTTTTTCATCGCTAGAAAGGTCAAAACGCTAGAAAGGTCAAAAATCGCTAGAAAGGTCAAAAATCGCTAGAAAGGTCAAATCGCTAGAAAGGTCAAAAGGTCAAATGGTCAAAGGTCAAAACGCTAGAAAGGTCAAAAGGTCAAAAGGTCAAACGGTCAAAGGTCAAAACGTTAGAAAGGTCAAAAATCGCTAGAAAGGTCAAAACGCCACGATGCGCTTTTTTCATCACTAGAAAGGTCAAAATGCTAGAAAGGTCAAAAATCGCTAGAAAGGTCAAAAGGTCAAACGGTCAAAGGTCAAAACGCTAGAAAGGTCAAAACGCTAGAAAGGTCAAAAATCGCTAGAAAGGTCAAAACGCCACGATGCGCTTTTTTCATCGCTAGAAAGGTCAAAACGCTAGAAAGGTCAAAAATCGCTAGAAAGGTCAAAAGGTCAAAAGGTCAAACGGTCAAAGGTCAAAACGCTAGAAAGGTCAAAAATCGCTAGAAAGGTCAAAACGCCACGATGCGCTTTTTTCATCACTAGAAAGGTCAAAATGCTAGAAAGGTCAAAAATCGCTAGAAAGGTCAAAAGGTCAAAAGGTCAAACGGTCAAAGGTCAAAACGCTAGAAAGGTCAAAAATCGCTAGAAAGGTCAAAACGCCACGATGCGCTTTTTTCATCACTAGAAAGGTCAAAATGCTAGAAAGGTCAAAAATCGCTAGAAAGGTCAAAAGGTCAAAAGGTCAAACGGTCAAAGGTCAAAACGCTAGAAAGGTCAAAAATCGCTAGAAAGGTCAAAACGCCACGATGCGCTTTTTTCATCACTAGAAAGGTCAAAATGCTAGAAAGGTCAAAAATCGCTAGAAAGGTCAAAAGGTCAAAAGGTCAAACGGTCAAAGGTCAAATCGCTAGAAAGGTCAAAAGGTCAAAAGGTCAAACGGTCAAAGGTCAAAACGCTAGAAAGGTCAAAAATCGCTAGAAAGGTCAAAACGCCACGATGCGCTTTTTTCATCACTAGAAAGGTCAAAATGCTAGAAAGGTCAAAAATCGCTAGAAAGGTCAAAAGGTCATACGGTCAAAGGTCAAAACGCTAGAAAGGTCAAAACGCTAGAAAGGTCAAAAATCGCTAGAAAGGTCAAAACGCCACGATGCGCTTTTTTCATCGCTAGAAAGGTCAAAACGCTAGAAAGGTAAAAAAAATCGCTAGAAAGGTCAAAAGGTCAAAAGGTCAAAGGTCAAATCGCTAGAAAGGTCAAAAGGTCAAAAGGTCAAAAGGTCAAAGGTCAAAACGCTAGAAAGGTCAAAACGCTAGAAAGGTCAAAATGCTAGAAAGGTCAAAAGGTCAAACGGTCAAAGGTCAAAACGCTAGAAAGGTCAAAAATTGCTAGAAAGGTCAAAACGCCACGATGCGCTTTTTTCATCGCTAGAAAGGTCAAAACGCTAGAAAGGTAAAAAAAATCGCTAGAAAGGTCAAAAGGTCAAAAGGTCAAAGGTCAAAACGCTAGAAAGGTCAAAACGCTAGAAAGGTCAAAAATCGCTAGATAGGTCAAATCGCTAGAAAGGTCAAAAGGTCAAACGGTCAAAGGTCAAAACGCTAGAAAGGTCAAAAATCGCTAGAAAGGTCAAAACGCCACGATGCGCCTTTTTCATCGCTAGAAAGGTCAAAACGCTAGAAAGATCAAAAATCGCTAGAAAGGTAAAATCGCTAGAAAGGTCAAAAGGTCAAACGGTCAAAGGTCAAAACGCTAGAAAGGTCAAAAATCGCTAGAAAGGTCAAAACGCCACGATGCGCTTTTTTCATCACTAGAAAGGTCAAAATGCTAGAAAGGTCAAAAATCGCTAGAAAGGTCAAAAGGTCAAAAGTTCAAACGGTCAAAGGTCAAAACGCTAGAAAGGTCAAAAATCGCTAGAAAGGTCAAAACGCCACGATGCGCTTTTTTCATCACTAGAAAGGTCAAAATGCTAGAAAGGTCAAAAATCGCTAGAAAGGTCAAAAGGTCAAACGGTCAAAGGTCAAAACGCTAGAAAGGTCAAAACGCTAGAAAGGTCAAAAATCGCTAGAAAGGTCAAAACGCCACGATGCGCTTTTTTCATCACTAGAAAAGTCAAAATGCTAGAAAGGTCAATCGCTAGAAAGGTCAAAAGGTCAAACGGTCAAAGGTCAAAACGCTAGAAAGGTCAAAAATCGCTAGAAAGGTCAAAACGCCACGATGCGCTTTTTTCATCGCTAGAAAGGTCAAAACGCTAGAAAGGTAAAAAAAAATCGCTAGAAAGGTCAAAAGGTCAAACGGTCAAAGGTCAAAACGCTAGAAAGGTCAAAACGCTAGAAAGGTCAAAAATCGCTAGAAAGGTCAAAACGCCACGATGCGCTTTTTTCATCGCTAGAAAGGTCAAAACGCTAGAAAGGTCAAAAATCGCTAGAAAGGTCAAATCGCTAGAAAGGTCAAAAGGTCAAACGGTCAAAGGTCAAAACGCTAGAAAGGTCAAAAATCGCTAGAAAGGTCAAAACGCCACGATGCGCCTTTTTCATCGCTAGAAAGGTCAAAACGCTAGAAAGATCAAAAATCGCTAGAAAGGTAAAATCGCTAGAAAGGTCAAAAGGTCAAAAGGTCAAACGGTCAAAGGTCAAAACGCTAGAAAGGTCAAAAATCGCTAGAAAGGTCAAAACGCCACGATGCGCTTTTTTCATCACTAGAAAGGTCAAAATGCTAGAAAGGTCAAAAGGTCAAACGGTCAAAGGTCAAAACGCTAGAAAGGTCAAAAATCGCTAGAAAGGTCAAAACGCCACGATGCGCTTTTTTCATCACTAGAAAGGTCAAAATGCTAGAAACGTCAAAAATCGCTAGAAAGGTCAAAAGGTCAAAAGGTCAAACGGTCAAAGGTCAAAACGCTAGAAAGGTCAAAAATCGCTAGAAAGGTCAAAACGCCACGATGCGCTTTTTTCATCACTAGAAAGGTCAAAATGCTAGAAAGGTCAAAAATCGCTAGAAAGGTCAAAAGGTCAAACGGTCAAAGGTCAAAACGCTAGAAAGGTCAAAACGCTAGAAAGGTCAAAAATCGCTAGAAAGGTCAAAACGCCACGATGCGCTTTTTTCATCGCTAGAAAGGTCAAAACGCTAGAAAGGTCAAAAATCGCTAGAAAGGTCAAAAGGTCAAACGGTCAAAGGTCAAAACGCTAGAAAGGTCAAAAATCGCTAGAAAGGTCAAAAGGTCAAAAGGTCAAACGGTCAAAGGTCAAAACGCTAGAAAGGTCAAAAATCGCTAGAAAGGTCAAAACGCCACGATGCGCCTTTTTCATCGCTAGAAAGGTCAAAACGCTAGAAAGGTCAAAAATCGCTAGAAAGGTCAAATCGCTAGAAAGGTCAAAAGGTCAAACGGTCAAAGGTCAAAACGCTAGAAAGGTCAAAAATCGCTAGAAAGGTCAAAACGCCACGATGCGCTTTTTTCATCACTAGAAAGGTCAAAATGCTAGAAAGGTCAAAAATCGCTAGAAAGGTCAAAAGGTCAAAAGGTCAAACGGTCAAAGGTCAAAACGCTAGAAAGGTCAAAACGCTAGAAAGGTAAAAAATCGCTAGAAAGGTCAATACGCCACGGTGCGCTTTTTTCATCGCTAGAAAGGTCAAAACGCTAGAAAGGTCAAATCGCTAGAAAGGTCAAAAATCGCTAGAAAGGTCAAATCGCTAGAAAGGTCAAAAGGTCAAACGGTCAAAGGTCAAAACGCTAGAAAGGTCAAAAATCGCTAGAAAGGTCAAAACGCCACGATGCGCTTTTTTCATCGCTAGAAAGGTCAAAACGCTAGAAAGGTCAAAAATCGCTAGAAAGGTCAAATCGCTAGAAAGGTCAAAAGGTCAAACGGTCAAAGGTCAAAACGCTAGAAAGGTCAAAAATCGCTAGAAAGGTCAAAACGCCACGATGCGCTTTTTTCATCGCTAGAAAGGTCAAAACGCTAGAAAGGTCAAAAATCGCTAGAAAGGTCAAATCGCTAGAAAGGTCAAAAGGTCAAACGGTCAAAGGTCAAAACGCTAGAAAGGTCAAAAATCGCTAGAAAGGTCAAATCGCTAGAAAGGTCAAAAGGTCAAAAGGTCAAACGGTCAAAGGTCAAAACGCTAGAAAGGTCAAAAATCGCTAGAAAGGTCAAAACGCCACGATGCGCTTTTTTCATCACTAGAAAGGTCAAAATCGCCAGAAAGGTCAAAAGGTCAAAAGGTCAAACGGTCAAAGGTCAAAACGCTAGAAAGGTCAAAAATCGCTAGAAAGGTCAAAACGCCACGATGCGCTTTTTTCATCACTAGAAAGGTCAAAATGCTAGAAAGGTCAAAAATCGCTAGAAAGGTCAAAAGGTCAAACGGTCAAAGGTCAAAACGCTAGAAAGGTCAAAACGCTAGAAAGGTCAAAAATCGCTAGAAAGGTCAAAACGCCACGATGCGCTTTTTTCATCGCTAGAAAGGTCAAAACGCTAGAAAGGTCAAAAATCGCTAGAAAGGTCAAATCGCTAGAAAGGTCAAACGGTCAAAGGTCAAAACGCTAGAAAGGTCAAAAATCGCTAGAAAGGTCAAATCGCTAGAAAGGTCAAAAGGTCAAACGGTCAAAGGTCAAAACGCTAGAAAGGTCAAAAATCGCTAGAAAGGTCAAAACGCCACGATGCGCTTTTTTCATCGCTAGAAAGGTCAAAATGCTAGAAAGGTCAAAAATCGCTAGAAAGGTGAAATCGCTAGAAAGGTCAAAAGGTCAAACGGTCAAAGGTCAAAACGCTAGAAAGGTCAAAAATCGCTAGAAAGGTCAAAACGCCACGATGCGCCTTTTTCATCGCTAGAAAGGTCAAAACGCTAGAAAGGTCAAAAATCGCTAGAAAGGTCAAATCGCTAGAAAGGTCAAAAGGTCAAAAGGTCAAACGGTCAAAGGTCAAAACGCTAGAAAGGTCAAAAATCGCTAGAAAGGTCAAAACGCCACGATGCGCTTTTTTCATCACTAGAAAGGTCAAAATGCTAGAAAGGTCAAAAAACGCTAGAAAGGTCAAAAGGTCAAAAGGTCAAACGGTCAAAGGTCAAAACGCTAGAAAGGTCAAAACGCTAGAAAGGTAAAAAATCGCTAGAAAGGTCAATACGCCACGATGCGCTTTTTTCATCGCTAGAAAGGTCAAAACGCTAGAAAGGTCAAAAATCGCTAGAAAGGTCAAAAATCGCTAGAAAGGTCAAATCGCTAGAAAGGTCAAAAGGTCAAATGGTCAAAGGTCAAAACGCTAGAAAGGTCAAAAGGTCAAAAGGTCAAACGGTCAAAGGTCAAAACGCTAGAAAGGTCAAAAATCGCTAGAAAGGTCAAAACGCCACGATGCGCTTTTTTCATCACTAGAAAGGTCAAAATGCTAGAAACGTCAAAAATCGCTAGAAAGGTCAAAAGGTCAAAAGGTCAAACGGTCAAAGGTCAAAACGTTAGAAAGGTCAAAAATCGCTAGAAAGGTCAAAACGCCACGATGCGCTTTTTTCATCACTAGAAAGGTCAAAATGCTAGAAAGGTCAAAAATCGCTAGAAAGGTCAAAAGGTCAAACGGTCAAAGGTCAAAACGCTAGAAAGGTCAAAACGCTAGAAAGGTCAAAAATCGCTAGAAAGGTCAAAACGCCACGATGCGCTTTTTTCATCGCTAGAAAGGTCAAAACGCTAGAAAGGTCAAAAATCGCTAGAAAGGTCAAAAGGTCAAAAGGTCAAACGGTCAAAGGTCAAAACGCTAGAAAGGTCAAAAATCGCTAGAAAGGTCAAAACGCCACGATGCGCTTTTTTCATCACTAGAAAGGTCAAAATGCTAGAAAGGTCAAAAATCGCTAGAAAGGTCAAAAGGTCAAAAGGTCAAACGGTCAAAGGTCAAAACGCTAGAAAGGTCAAAAATCGCTAGAAAGGTCAAAACGCCACGATGCGCTTTTTTCATCACTAGAAAGGTCAAAATGCTAGAAAGGTCAAAAATCGCTAGAAAGGTCAAAAGGTCATACGGTCAAAGGTCAAAACGCTAGAAAGGTCAAAACGCTAGAAAGGTCAAAAATCGCTAGAAAGGTCAAAACGCCACGATGCGCTTTTTTCATCGCTAGAAAGGTCAAAACGCTAGAAAGGTAAAAAAAATCGCTAGAAAGGTCAAAAGGTCAAAAGGTCAAAGGTCAAATCGCTAGAAAGGTCAAAAGGTCAAAAGGTCAAAGGTCAAAACGCTAGAAAGGTCAAAACGCTAGAAAGGTCAAAATGCTAGAAAGGTCAAAAGGTCAAACGGTCAAAGGTCAAAACGCTAGAAAGGTCAAAAATCGCTAGAAAGGTCAAAACGCCACGATGCGCTTTTTTCATCGCTAGAAAGGTCAAAACGCTAGAAAGGTAAAAAAAATCGCTAGAAAGGTCAAAAGGTCAAAAGGTCAAAGGTCAAAACGCTAGAAAGGTCAAAACGCTAGAAAGGTCAAAAATCGCTAGATAGGTCAAATCGCTAGAAAGGTCAAAAGGTCAAACGGTCAAAGGTCAAAACGCTAGAAAGGTCAAAAATCGCTAGAAAGGTCAAAACGCCACGATGCGCCTTTTTCATCGCTAGAAAGGTCAAAACGCTAGAAAGATCAAAAATCGCTAGAAAGGTAAAATCGCTAGAAAGGTCAAAAGGTCAAACGGTCAAAGGTCAAAACGCTAGAAAGGTCAAAAATCGCTAGAAAGGTCAAAACGCCACGATGCGCTTTTTTCATCACTAGAAAGGTCAAAATGCTAGAAAGGTCAAAAATCGCTAGAAAGGTCAAAAGGTCAAAAGTTCAAACGGTCAAAGGTCAAAACGCTAGAAAGGTCAAAAATCGCTAGAAAGGTCAAAAGGTCAAACGGTCAAAGGTCAAAACGCTAGAAAGGTCAAAACGCTAGAAAGGTCAAAAATCGCTAGAAAGGTCAAAACGCCACGATGCGCTTTTTTCATCACTAGAAAAGTCAAAATGCTAGAAAGGTCAATCGCTAGAAAGGTCAAAAGGTCAAACGGTCAAAGGTCAAAACGCTAGAAAGGTCAAAAATCGCTAGAAAGGTCAAAACGCCACGATGCGCTTTTTTCATCGCTAGAAAGGTCAAAACGCTAGAAAGGTAAAAAAAAATCGCTAGAAAGGTCAAAAGGTCAAACGGTCAAAGGTCAAAACGCTAGAAAGGTCAAAACGCTAGAAAGGTCAAAAATCGCTAGAAAGGTCAAAACGCCACGATGCGCTTTTTTCATCGCTAGAAAGGTCAAAACGCTAGAAAGGTCAAAAATCGCTAGAAAGGTCAAATCGCTAGAAAGGTCAAAAGGTCAAACGGTCAAAGGTCAAAACGCTAGAAAGGTCAAAAATCGCTAGAAAGGTCAAAACGCCACGATGCGCCTTTTTCATCGCTAGAAAGGTCAAAACGCTAGAAAGATCAAAAATCGCTAGAAAGGTAAAATCGCTAGAAAGGTCAAAAGGTCAAAAGGTCAAACGGTCAAAGGTCAAAATGCTAGAAAGGTCAAAAATCGCTAGAAAGGTCAAAACGCCACGATGCGCTTTTTTCATCACTAGAAAGGTCAAAATGCTAGAAAGGTCAAAAGGTCAAACGGTCAAAGGTCAAAACGCTAGAAAGGTCAAAAATCGCTAGAAAGGTCAAAACGCCACGATGCGCTTTTTTCATCACTAGAAAGGTCAAAATGCTAGAAACGTCAAAAATCGCTAGAAAGGTCAAAAGGTCAAAAGGTCAAACGGTCAAAGGTCAAAACGTTAGAAAGGTCAAAAATCGCTAGAAAGGTCAAAACGCCACGATGCGCTTTTTTCATCACTAGAAAGGTCAAAATGCTAGAAAGGTCAAAAATCGCTAGAAAGGTCAAAAGGTCAAACGGTCAAAGGTCAAAACGCTAGAAAGGTCAAAACGCTAGAAAGGTCAAAAATCGCTAGAAAGGTCAAAACGCCACGATGCGCTTTTTTCATCGCTAGAAAGGTCAAAACGCTAGAAAGGTCAAAAATCGCTAGAAAGGTCAAAAGGTCAAAGGTCAAACGGTCAAAGGTCAAAACGCTAGAAAGGTCAAAAATCGCTAGAAAGGTCAAAACGCCACGATGCGCTTTTTTCATCACTAGAAAGGTCAAAATGCTAGAAAGGTCAAAAATCGCTAGAAAGGTCAAAAGGTCAAAAGGTCAAACGGTCAAAGGTCAAAACGCTAGAAAGGTCAAAAATCGCTAGAAAGGTCAAAACGCCACGATGCGCTTTTTTCATCACTAGAAAGGTCAAAATGCTAGAAAGGTCAAAAATCGCTAGAAAGGTCAAAAGGTCAAAAGGTCAAACGGTCAAAGGTCAAAACGCTAGAAAGGTCAAAAATCGCTAGAAAGGTCAAAACGCCACGATGCGCTTTTTTCATCACTAGAAAGGTCAAAATGCTAGAAAGGTCAAAAATCGCTAGAAAGGTCAAAAGGTCAAAAGGTCAAACGGTCAAAGGTCAAATCGCTAGAAAGGTCAAAAGGTCAAAAGGTCAAACGGTCAAAGGTCAAAACGCTAGAAAGGTCAAAAATCGCTAGAAAGGTCAAAACGCCACGATGCGCTTTTTTCATCACTAGAAAGGTCAAAATGCTAGAAAGGTCAAAAATCGCTAGAAAGGTCAAAAGGTCATACGGTCAAAGGTCAAAACGCTAGAAAGGTCAAAACGCTAGAAAGGTCAAAAATCGCTAGAAAGGTCAAAACGCCACGATGCGCTTTTTTCATCGCTAGAAAGGTCAAAACGCTAGAAAGGTAAAAAAAATCGCTAGAAAGGTCAAAAGGTCAAAAGGTCAAACGGTCAAAGGTCAAATCGCTAGAAAGGTCAAAAGGTCAAAAGGTCAAAGGTCAAAACGCTAGAAAGGTTAAAAATTGCTAGAAAGGTCAAAACGCCACGATGCGCTTTTTTCATCGCTAGAAAGGTCAAAACGCTAGAAAGGTAAAAAAAATCGCTAGAAAGGTCAAAAGGTCAAAAGGTCAAAGGTCAAAACGCTAGAAAGGTCAAAACGCTAGAAAGGTCAAAACGCTAGAAAGGTCAAAACGCTAGAAAGGTCAAAAATCGCTAGAAAGGTCAAAACGCCACGATGCGCTTTTTTCATCACTAGAAAGGTCAATCGCTAGAAAGGTCAAAAGGTCAAACGGTCAAAGGTCAAAACGCTAGAAAGGTCAAAAATCGCTAGAAAGGTCAAAACGCCACGATGCGCTTTTTTCATCGCTAGAAAGGTCAAAACGCTAGAAAGGTAAAAAAAAATCGCTAGAAAGGTCAAAAGGTCAAACGGTCAAAGGTCAAAACGCTAGAAAGGTCAAAACGCTAGAAAGGTCAAAAATCGCTAGAAAGGTCAAAACGCCACGATGCGCTTTTTTCATCGCTAGAAAGGTCAAAACGCTAGAAAGGTCAAAAATCGCTAGAAAGGTCAAATCGCTAGAAAGGTCAAAAGGTCAAACGGTCAAAGGTCAAAACGCTAGAAAGGTCAAAAATCGCTAGAAAGGTCAAAACGCCACGATGCGCCTTTTTCATCGCTAGAAAGGTCAAAACGCTAGAAAGATCAAAAATCGCTAGAAAGGTAAAATCGCTAGAAAGGTCAAAAGGTCAAAAGGTCAAACGGTCAAAGGTCAAAACGCTAGAAAGGTCAAAAATCGCTAGAAAGGTCAAAACGCCACGATGCGCTTTTTTCATCACTAGAAAGGTCAAAATGCTAGAAAGGTCAAAAGGTCAAACGGTCAAAGGTCAAAACGCTAGAAAGGTCAAAAATCGCTAGAAAGGTCAAAAGGTCAAACGGTCAAAGGTCAAAACGCTAGAAAGGTCAAAAATCGCTAGAAAGGTCAAAACGCCACGATGCGCTTTTTTCATCGCTAGAAAGGTCAAAACGCTAGAAAGGTCAAAAATCGCTAGAAAGGTCAAATCGCTAGAAAGGTCAAACGGTCAAAGGTCAAAAATCGCTAGAAAGGTCAAATCGCTAGAAAGGTCAAACGGTCAAAGGTCAAAACGCTAGAAAGGTCAAAAATCGCTAGAAAGGTCAAAACGCCACGATGCGCTTTTTTCATCGCTAGAAAGGTCAAAATGCTAGAAAGGTCAAAAATCGCTAGAAAGGTCAAATCGCTAGAAAGGTCAAAAGGTCAAACGGTCAAAGGTCAAAACGCTAGAAAGGTCAAAAATCGCTAGAAAGGTCAAAACGCCACGATGCGCTTTTTTCATCGCTAGAAAGGTCAAAAATCGCTAGAAAGGTCAAATCGCTAGAAAGGTCAAAAGGTCAAACGGTCAAAGGTCAAAACGCTAGAAAGGTCAAAAATCGCTAGAAAGGTCAAAACGCCACGATGCGCCTTTTTCATCGCTAGAAAGGTGAAATCGCTAGAAAGGTCAAAAGGTCAAACGGTCAAAGGTCAAAACGCTAGAAAGGTCAAAAATCGCTAGAAAGGTCAAAACGCCACGATGCGCTTTTTTCATCACTAGAAAGGTCAAAATGCTAGAAAGGTCAAAAATCGCATTTTGACCTTTCTAGCGATTTGACCTTTGACCTTTTGACCTTTGACCTTTTGACCTTTGACCCTTCTAGCGTTTTGGCCAAAAAAAAGCAGTTTTCTATGCATTTCAGGGGTACTGTGGGGTTTTTTGAACCCCCAATTTTTTTATTGGCTGTGCAAAAAAAAAGCAGTTTTCTATGCATTTCAGGGGTACTGTGAGGTTTTTTGAACCCCCAATTTTTTTATTGGCTGTGCCAAAAAAAAGCAGTTTTCTATGCATTTCAGGGGTACTGTGGGGTTTTTTTATTTTTGTATTGGCTGTGCCAAAAAAAAGCAGTTTTCTATGCATTTCAGGGGTACTGTGGGGTTTTTTGAACCCCCAATTTTTTTATTGGTTGTGCCAAAAAAAAGCAGTTTTCTATGCATTTCAGGGGTACTGTGGGGTTTTTTGAACCCCCAATTTTTTTATTGGCTGTGCCAAAAAAAGCAGTTTTCTATGCATTTCAGGGGTTTTGACCTTTGACCTTTCTAGTGTTTTGACCTTTGACCTTTCTAGCGATGAAAAAAGCGCATCGTGGCATTTTGACCTTTCTAGCGATTTGACCTTTGACCTTTTGACCTTTGACCTTTCTAGCGTTTTGACCTTTGACGTTTTGATTTTTGACCTTTCTAGCGATTTGACCTTTGACCTTTTGACCTTTGACCTTTTGACCTTTGACCTTTCTAGCGTTTTGACCTTTGACCTTTCTAGCGATGAAAAAAGCGCATCGTGGCATTTTGACCTTTCTTGCGATTTGACCTTTGACCTTTTGGCCTTTGACCTTTCTAGTGATTTGACCAAAAAAAAAGCAGTTTTCTATGCATTTCAGGGGTACTGTGGGGTTTTTTGAACCCCCAATTTTTTTATTGGCTGTGCCAAAAAAAAGCAGTTTTCTATGCATTTCAGGGGTTTTGACCTTTGACCTTTCTAGTGTTTTGACCTTTGACCTTTCTAGCGATGAAAAAAGCGCATCGTGGCATTTTGACCTTTCTAGCGATTTGACCTTTGACCTTTTGACCTTTGACCTTTTGACCTTTCTAGCGTTTTGACCTTTGACGTTTGGATTTTTGACCTTTCTATCGATTTGACCTTTGACCTTTTGACCTTTGACCTTTTGACCTTTGACCTTTTGACCTTTGACCTTTCTAGCGTTTTGGCCAAACAAAAGCAGTTTTCTATGCATTTCAGGGGTACTGTGGGGTTTTTTGAACCCCCAATTTTTTTATTGGCTGTGCCAAAAAAAAGCAGTTTTCTATGCATTTCAGGGGTACTGTGGGGTTTTTTGAACCCCCAATTTTTTTATTGGCTGTGCCAAAAAAAAGCAGTTTTCTATGCATTTCAGGGGTACTGTGGGGTTTTTTGATTTTTTTATTGGCTGTGCAAAAAAAAAGCAGTTTTCTATGCATTTCAGGGGTACTGTGGGGTTTTTTGAACCCCAATTTTTTTATTGGCTGTGCCAAAAAAAAAGCAGTTTTCTATGCATTTCAGGGGTACTGTGGGGTTTTTTTAACCCCCAATGTTTTTATTGGCTGTGCCAAAAAAAAGCAGTTTTCTATGCATTTCAGGGGTACTGTGGGGTTTTTTGAACCCCCAATTTTTTTATTGGCTGTGCCAAAAAAAAGCAGTTTTCTATGCATGTCAGGGGTACTGTGGGGTTTTTTGAACCCCCAATTTTTTGACCTTTCTAGCGATTTGACCTTTGACCGTTTGACCTTTGACCTTTTGACCTTTGACCTTTCTAGCGTTTTGGCCAAAAAAAAAGCAGTTTTCTATGCATTTCAGGGGTACTGTGGGGTTTTTTGAACCCCCAATTTTTGTATTGGCTGTGCCAAAAAAAAGCAGTTTTCTATGCATTTCAGGGGTACTGTGGGGTTTTTTGAACCCCCAATTTTTTTATTGGCTGTGCCAAAAAAAAGCAGTTTTCTATGCATTTCAGGGGTACTGTGGGGTTTTTTGAACCCCCAATTTTTTTATTGGCTGTGCCAAAAAAAAGCAGTTTTCTATGCATTTCAGGGGTACTGTGGGTTTTTTTTAACCCCCAATTTTTTTATTGGCTGTGCCAAAAAAAAAGCAGTTTTCTATGCATTTCAGGGGTACTGTGGGGTTTTTTGAACCCCCAATTTTTTTATTGGCTGTGCCAAAAAAAAGCAGTTTTCTATGCATTTCAGGTGTACTGTGGGGTTTTTTGAACCCCCAATTTTTTTATTGGCTGTGCCAAAAAAAGCAGTTTTCTATGCATTTCAGGGGTACTGTGGGGTTTTTTGAACCCCCAATTTTTGTATTGGCTGTGCCAAAAAAAAGCAGTTTTCTATGCATTTCAGGGGTACTGTGGGGTTTTTTGAACCCCCAATTTTTTTATTGGCTGTGCCAAAAAAAAGCAGTTTTCTATGCATTTCAGGGGTACTGTGGGGTTTTTTGAACCCCCAATTTTTTTATTGGTTGTGCCAAAAAAAAGCAGTTTTCTATGCATTTCAGGGGTACTGTGGGGTTTTTTGAACCCCCAATTTTTTTATTGGCTGTGCCAAAAAAAGCAGTTTTCTATGCATTTCAGGGGTTTTGACCTTTGACCTTTCTAGTGTTTTGACCTTTGACCTTTCTAGCGATGAAAAAAGCGCATCGTGGCATTTTGACCTTTCTAGCGATTTGACCTTTGACCTTTTGACCTTTGACCTTTCTAGCGTTTTGACCTTTGACGTTTTGATTTTTGACCTTTCTAGCGATTTGACCTTTGACCTTTTGACCTTTGACCTTTTGACCTTTGACCTTTCTAGCGTTTTGACCTTTGACCTTTCTAGCGATGAAAAAAGCGCATCGTGGCATTTTGACCTTTCTTGCGATTTGACCTTTGACCTTTTGGCCTTTGACCTTTCTAGTGATTTGACCAAAAAAAAAGCAGTTTTCTATGCATTTCAGGGGTACTGTGGGGTTTTTTGAACCCCCAATTTTTTTATTGGCTGTGCCAAAAAAAAGCAGTTTTCTATGCATTTCAGGGGTTTTGACCTTTGACCTTTCTAGTGTTTTGACCTTTGACCTTTCTAGCGATGAAAAAAGCGCATCGTGGCATTTTGACCTTTCTAGCGATTTGACCTTTGACCTTTTGACCTTTGACCTTTTGACCTTTGACCTTTCTAGCGTTTTGACCTTTGACGTTTGGATTTTTGACCTTTCTATCGATTTGACCTTTGACCTTTTGACCTTTGACCTTTTGACCTTTGACCTTTTGACCTTTGACCTTTCTAGCGTTTTGGCCAAACAAAAGCAGTTTTCTATGCATTTCAGGGGTACTGTGGGGTTTTTTGAACCCCCAATTTTTTTATTGGCTGTGCCAAAAAAAAGCAGTTTTCTATGCATTTCAGGGGTACTGTGGGGTTTTTTGAACCCCCAATTTTTTTATTGGCTGTGCCAAAAAAAAGCAGTTTTCTATGCATTTCAGGGGTACTGTGGGGTTTTTTGATTTTTTTATTGGCTGTGCAAAAAAAAAGCAGTTTTCTATGCATTTCAGGGGTACTGTGGGGTTTTTTGAACCCCAATTTTTTTATTGGCTGTGCCAAAAAAAAAGCAGTTTTCTATGCATTTCAGGGGTACTGTGGGGTTTTTTTAACCCCCAATGTTTTTATTGGCTGTGCCAAAAAAAAGCAGTTTTCTATGCATTTCAGGGGTACTGTGGGGTTTTTTGAACCCCCAATTTTTTTATTGGCTGTGCCAAAAAAAAGCAGTTTTCTATGCATGTCAGGGGTACTGTGGGGTTTTTTGAACCCCCAATTTTTTGACCTTTCTAGCGATTTGACCTTTGACCGTTTGACCTTTGACCTTTTGACCTTTGACCTTTCTAGCGTTTTGGCCAAAAAAAAAGCAGTTTTCTATGCATTTCAGGGGTACTGTGGGGTTTTTTGAACCCCCAATTTTTGTATTGGCTGTGCCAAAAAAAAGCAGTTTTCTATGCATTTCAGGGGTACTGTGGGGTTTTTTGAACCCCCAATTTTTTTATTGGCTGTGCCAAAAAAAAGCAGTTTTCTATGCATTTCAGGGGTACTGTGGGGTTTTTTGAACCCCCAATTTTTTTATTGGCTGTGCCAAGAAAAAGCAGTTTTCTATGCATTTCAGGGGTACTGTGGGTTTTTTTTAACCCCCAATTTTTTTATTGGCTGTGCCAAAAAAAAAGCAGTTTTCTATGCATTTCAGGGGTACTGTGGGGTTTTTTGAACCCCCAATTTTTTTATTGGCTGTGCCAAAAAAAAGCAGTTTTCTATGCATTTCAGGTGTACTGTGGGGTTTTTTGAACCCCCAATTTTTTTATTGGCTGTGCCAAAAAAAGCAGTTTTCTATGCATTTCAGGGGTACTGTGGGGTTTTTTGAACCCCCAATTTTTGTATTGGCTGTGCCAAAAAAAAGCAGTTTTCTATGCATTTCAGGGGTACTGTGGGGTTTTTTGAACCCCCAATTTTTTTATTGGCTGTGCCAAAAAAAAGCAGTTTTCTATGCATTTCAGGGGTACTGTGGGGTTTTTTGAACCCCCAATTTTTTTATTGGCTGTGCCAAAAAAAAGCAGTTTTCTATGCATTTCAGGGGTACTGTGGGGTTTTTTGAACCCCCAATTTTTTTATTGGCTGTGCCAAAAAAAGCAGTTTTCTATGCATTTCAGGGGTTTTGACCTTTGACCTTTCTAGTGTTTTGACCTTTGACCTTTCTAGCGATGAAAAAAGCGCATCGTGGCATTTTGACCTTTATAGCGATTTGACCTTTGACCTTTTGACCTTTGACCTTTCTAGCGTTTTGACCTTTGACGTTTTGATTTTTGACCTTTCTAGCGATTTGACCTTTGACCTTTTGACCTTTGACCTTTTGACCTTTGACCTTTTGACCTTTGACCTTTTGACCTTTGACCTTTGACCTTTCTAGCGATGAAAAAAGCGCATCGTGGCATTTTGACCTTTCTTGCGATTTGACCTTTGACCTTTTGACCTTTGACCTTTTGACCTTTGACCTTTCTAGCGTTTTGACCTTTGACGTTTTGATTTTTGACCTTTCTAGCGATTTGACCTTTGACCTTTGACCTTTTGACCTTTGACCTTTCTAGCGTTTTGACCTTTGACCTTTCTAGCGATGAAAAAGCGCATTGTGACGTTTTGAAAAAACCGCATCGTGGCATTTTGACCTTTCTATCGATTTGACCTTTTGACCTTTGACCTTTTGACCTTTGACCTTTCTAGCGTTTTGGCCAAAAAAAAGCAGTTTTCTATGCATTTCAGGGGTACTGTGGGGTTTTTTGAACCCCCAATTTTTGTATTGGCTGTGCCAAAAAAAAGCAGTTTTCTATGCATTTCAGGGGTACTGTGGGGTTTTTTGAACCCCCAATTTTTTTATTGGCTGTGCCAAAAAAAAGCAGTTTTCTATGCATTTCAGGGGTACTGTGGGGTTTTTTGAACCCCCAATTTTTTTATTGGCTGTGCCAAAAAGAAGCAGTTTTCTATGCATTTCAGGGGTACTGTGGGTTTTTTTTAACCCCCAATTTTTTTATTGGCTGTGCCAAAAAAAAGCAGTTTTCTATGCATTTCAGGGGTACTGTGGGGTTTTTTTTATTTTTTTATTGGCTGTGCCAAAAAAAAGCAGTTTTCTATGCATTTCAGGGGTACTGTGGGGTTTTTTGAACCCCCAATTTTTTTATTGGCTGTGCCAAAAAAAAGCAGTTTTCTATGCATTTCAGGGGTACTGTGGGGTTTTTTGATTTTTTTATTGGCTGTGCCAAAAAAAAGCAGTTTTCTATGCATTTCAGGGGTACTGTGGGGTTTTTTGAACCCCCAATTCTTTTATTGGCTGTGCCAAAAAAAAGCAGTTTTCTATGCATTGCAGGGGTACTGTGGGGTTTTTTGAACCCCCAATTTTTGTATTGGCTGTGCCAAAAAAAGCAGTTTTCTATGCATTTCAGGGGTACTGTGGGGTTTTTTGAACCCCCAATTTTTGTATTGGCTGTGCCAAAAAAAAGCAGTTTTCTATGCATTTCAGGGGTACTGTGGGTTTTTTTGAACCCCCAATTTTTGTATTGGCTGTGCAAAAAAAAAGCAGTTTTCTATGCATTTCAGGGGTACTGTGGGGTTTTTTGAACCCCCAATTTTTTTATTGGTACTGTGGGGTTTTTTGAACCCCCAATTTTTTTATTGGCTGTGCCAAAAAAATGCAGTTTTCTATGCATTTCAGGGGTACTGTGGGGTTTTTTGATTTTTTTATTGGCTGTGCCAAAAAAAAGCATTTCAGGGGTACTGTGGGATTTTTTGAACCCCCAATTTTTTTATTGACTGTGCCAAAAAAAGCAGTTTTCTATGCATTTCAGGGGTACTGTGGGGTTTTTTGAACCCCCAATTTTTTTATTGGTACTGTGGGTTTTTTTGAACCCCCAATTTTTGTATTGGCTGTGCCAAAAAAAAGCAGTTTTCTATGCATTTCAGGGGTACTGTGGGGTTTTTTTATTTTTTTATTGGCTGTGCCAAAAAAAAGCAGTTTTCTATGCATTTCAGGGGTACTGTGGGGTTTTTTGAACCCCCAATTTTTTTATTGGCTGTGCCAAAAAAAAGCAGTTTTCTATGCATTTCAGGGGTACTGTGGGGTTTTTTGAACCCCCAATTTTTTTATTGGCTGTGCCAAAAAAAAGCAGTTTTCTATGCATTTCAGGGGTACTGTGGGGTTTTTTGAACCCCCAATTTTTTTATTGGCTGTGCCAAAAAAAAGCAGTTTTCTATGCATTTCAGGGGTACTGTGGTTTTTTTTTATTTTTTTATTGGCTGTGCCAAAAAAAAAGCAGTTTTCTATGCATTTCAGGGGTACTGTGGGGTTTTTTGAACCCCCAATTTTTTTATTGGCTGTGCCAAAAAAAAGCAGTTTTCTATGCATTTCAGGGGTACTGTGGGGTTTTTTGATTTTTGTATTGGCTGTGCCAAAAAAAAGTAGTTTATGGATTTGGACAGGCGGACGCCTGCCCTCGCTTTATTGTAGATACGCCTCTGTCCGTAAGGGAGTGGTTGCACCACTCAAAAAAAATCCAAAAATATATGAACATATATTTTTATATGCCACATCAACATATTTGTTTTTTTAATTAGTTTTTTATCCCACGATTTTGTAACCCATTTTTCACCCCTGTGTCAATTATCTAATGTGATCCTGGGCTCTACACACCCTCCGCCAACCTGGGGAGAGCAACAGACTTGAACTCATGCTTCCTTCATGCATGAGTGTCCAAGTTGCTCCTTTACACCTGACAGGGGGAGTTTCCCTGGTTGGACGTAGCGCGTGGAAGGAACACGTTATTCCAACCGGTTCCTTTCCCCTCCATCAGGCGCCCTGGCTGGCCAGGGGGAGGCAGTTTAGAGACCAGGATTACTGCATGTTTTTTGTGAGGGTACCTACCCAAGGGGACACGGGGAGAACATGCAAACTCCACACAGAAGGGCCCTTTCGCCAACCCCGCCTCGGGTATGGGCACTGATGACGCGGAGGAGGAAACACGCCGCCAGCACCCACAGCGTCCCGAGCGGGAATCGAACCCAGGACCTTCTAGCTGTGAGGCGACAGCACTACCAACTGTGCCACCGTGCCCACACATCAACATATTTGTGGATATATTTTGTTTTTACTTAAACTGCAAAAGAAAATGATATCTGCATATGATGCTGAATAATAGCATTTAACAAAATGAGTGAAAGAGTTGCACCAGGTGAAGAGATGGTCAGTCTCCTATTGGTCATGGTTCACCTCCTCCATGTGTGCCTATGTCTCCTATTAAATATCCATATCGGTTTACATAAAAGTCAGACTTAAACGTATTCTGATGTGAACACGGACTACATCACAAATGAATCACCCACCTCAGTGGAACATTGTCTGTCTGTCTGTCTGTTTGTTCTCAAGTAGGCCAGTAGCCGACGGGCACCACAGGGAGTGCAGTGCCCGGCCTTGAGTCGGTAGCACACACCGTTGTCCAGAAATTGTAAATGTTTGTTATAGGATGCAATTATAATGTATTAAGGCATATAAGGAGTATTAGCCATGCGGGGATCCTTTTAATGTGTTTCCCTCACACGCAACCAAATGTATCTCCTAACAGCTTAAGTTCAAGCATAAATGCCATGTGCAAATATATATATATTATATATATACATATATGTATATATGTAGACAGCTGCACTTTTCTATCTGATTGTGATTCTGAACTGACATTTCGACTGGGGACACATACAGTATAACTGACAGAGGAGACAAATCAAAAAAATAATTATTGATACTAAAAATAGAGCTGCAAGAGAATTCTTCTCCCATAAAAGGGCCTCTTGTGGAGTTGTGGCCTTGATCGCATGAGGCATTTTTAAACACTCGCACACCACCTCCTCCTCAGTAGGGAAAGCAAAACAGTTCAGGGTTCCTCTCCAAAGGTTTGCAATAACAGGAAGCCAGACGATGCCCGAGGTGCAGTAAACACAGCCTCCAGAGAACAGATGCTCCACTTCGACCCTGATCTGTTATATCCACATGCTGGGGAGGGTTTGATTCCTTTATCTGCAGCTGCCTTGTTGCCAATCTCTTCACTGTCACAACCAGTGGTGGTGGACGTTTTGCAAGTTTGCTGATACATCTTCATTATTGCACAAATTCCGACACACTGTCCAAATAATTATGTGTAGAGGGGTTGACGGGGTCTTCTGGGTCATGCTGCAGGGCCTCAAATCTTTATTTGAAAACTGCACAGCACCCAATAAAACCATAATCCTGTGTTTTGTTAAATGAATTTGTTCATTGAATTATTGATTGATTGAATTATTAGTCATGAATGTAAACAGCATTTGCTACAGTCACAACGTTAAGGCTAAAAGGATTTTGTTTTAATTGATTCTCATCTATCTATTATAGTTATTTTATTTTTACACTTTCTGTTTTACAATTCATATATTTGATATTGCTGTATTTGTATATGTTGTTGATTTTTGTGTTTTGTATTTCGGCTACATTGAAAATGAGGGCCTGCCCCTCAATTGTACTCTGAGTTTAAATACAGGTTATGATGATGATGATGACAAACAATTCATGGGGACTTGTTCCCATTATGGTCCTATGTATTCAATTCATCAGCATAACTGGCCATTATTCTGACATCCAGACTACGTGGCTTCGCGTACGTTAAGCTTAGATGGAGAAAAGGGGAAAACGGTGGCAGTGAATGACACCTCCTTTCTATGGGAATTTGCTTTTGCCTCTCCTTGTGGTCTCATGATAGATGATTTTTCAGGCCACTTCACAAAAGAAATTAACCAGTGATTCACATATTTGAATTAATGGATGGTGTCATGGCATTCCACATTGAATTTAACACTCAGGATGTATATGTCTACTAAATGAGAGCCGTCGTCATCATTATTATTAAAATAATAGTGCGATGTATTCACTGTTCATAAATCAAAGCAAGACAACAAAATGCAGGTCACATTTAAGTGGTCACGGATGGCCTGCTGAGTCAAACTAATTGGAATCTGAGCTGGTGTGATGACACACCCGTTTACTCAGGCTTTTGGCAATTTGTTTATTTTGTTTATTGCTTGTACTGTGTGAAGCGTCATTTAGTTCTTTAAAGGCGCTATATCAATTTATTGTTATTTTTACCTGTTGTCAAAGTAATGCACAGGATGAATCAGAGATCCCCAGTAATCCACGTGCAAAAGTGCCAGAGTCAAGTAGGAGTTATTAATCCAAGAACAGAACATACTGTAATAGAGGAGTAATTATGGAGCTTGATGGCTACTGGCATAAAGGACTGGTCCCTGTTCGATGAGTCTGTGCATGTGTAACCAAATGGAGTCACACCGTACTCCCAGTATCACAGTTACTACGCCACTCCCAATTACAGGGTGGGAGACCCGAAGGTAAGTGTTCAGTTGAGTGAACAATGGTGAATAATGATGGTCGGTTGCTCATGTACATAGAACTTTATTTAGAAAAGTACACAGTATTGGCCTTTAATCAAAACACATTTCCTTAATGTCACCAATATAGATTGCAAAAGGCTTAATTAGTCAGATCATAACTTGGGTAAATAGCTGTACTGAGATGTCTTATTTGATTAGTTCCATACACGCAGGTAACACTGCAAATGAGCAAATCGAAGCCACTCAGAGCCAAAGGTAATAGGCATTAAACGCTTTAAACACAGCAAAGATCACTGCAAAACAATATCAAAAGGCTAAAAGCCATAAACACAGCAAAAGGGGCAGTAATCAAGCGCCAGTCTGCAGCATAACCATTAACCAAGTATATGTCTGTCTTTGATGCCTATTAAAGCAAGTTTGGTAAAGACGACAATTAAGGACTCGTTTAAAGCCACATGGGCTATTTCAGGTACAGTATAAAAGAATAAAAATGTAGCAGCATAGAATTTAAAACCAAAATAAAAAGGTAAAAAAGAACAGCGGTTCAACAGTACACGATCCTGTAATAGAGCAAACATTGAATTAGCCTCACAATTTATACTGGGTCTAAAGTGCTTGCCATAGTACTTAGAATACAATTTGGGCATAGCCCTCATTAGCATTACACTAGTACTATAAAGTGCATTCAAAGTATTGTTTTAGTATGCGGGTTAGCACATACCCTGTTAACAGGTGTCAGGGCATCCCAGGTTGTTTGAACAGTGTTTGCTCGTTCAGCACACCATGATCTGTGTAATATAAACACATTATGAGAACTCACATTTTACACATTATAAAGACGTAATGCTGTCGCAATACAGACGCTAAGCCTACCTCTAGACTCATGTCACACACACTAGCAGCCTCTCGTTCCAGCTCGTGTGTGTACCACGCACACACACACACACTCTAGCAGGGCTCTCGTTCACAGCGTCTACCAACGAGATAAGCATTGACATAAATAACTGGGGCACCATTTCTTAGATTCAACGGGTTGTTTGTGCTATCGCCGTACGAGGCAAGCCTACCTTTGTTTCTAGCAGCCTGTATACCAACATGCATACAATGACAGCTGTCAGCTCTAAGTCGGAGCTCCACCAACGTCTAACAAGAGAAGAGATAAACGTAAGTAAGAGGTTGTTTACATAAGTCAACCTAGAAACTAGACAGCACTATATTAATTAAAACTACGGCTTACCTCGACGCTGTAAGTGAACACAAACTTGACGCGACGCCAGACCGTTTGAACCGACGCCGGAAGTGGGCAACCTGGGCAATACACAGCTTCACCCTATGCCTGACTAGCTACGTAATATGCTGAGCTGAGGGGGTGGTGCTAACGAAACACAGGCAGTGTCAGTCACACTGATTACACATGGCTGAACATGCACAGCCAGGGGTCCACGGTCGATGAGTCTGTGGCTGAACACAGCTAGGGGTCCACGGTCGATGAGTCTGTGGCTGAACACAGCTAGGGGTCCCCGGTCGATGAGTCTGTGCATGGCTGAACACAGCTAGGGGTCCCCGGTCGATGAGTCTGTGGCTGAACACAGCTAGGGGTCCACGGTCGATGAGTCTGTGGCTGAACACAGCTAGGGGTCCACGGTCGATGAGTCTGTGCATGGCTGAACACAGCTAGGGGTCCACGGTCGATGAGTCTGTGGCTGAACACAGCTAGGGGTCCACGGTCGATGAGTCTGTGGCTGAACACAGCTAGGGGTCCACGGTCGATGAGTCTGTGCATGGCTGAACACAGCTAGGGGTCCACGGTCGATGAGTCTGTGGCTGAACACAGCTAGGGGTCCACGGTGGATGAGTCTGTGGCTGAACACAGCTTTGGGGTCCACGGTCGATGAGTCTGTGGCTGAACACAGCTTTGGGGTCCACGGTCGATGAGTCTGTGGCTGAACACAGCTAGGGGTCCACGGTCGATGAGTCTGTGGCTGAACACAGCTAGGGGTCCACGGTCGATGAGTCTGTGGCTGAACACAGCTAGGGGTCCACGGTCGATGAGTCTGTGCATGGCTGAACACAGCTAGGGGTCCACGCTCGATGAGTCTGTGGCTGAACACAGCTAGGGGTCCACGCTCGATGAGTCTGTGGCTGAGCAGGCTCCTCCTCCCTGCCAGCTCTAGCCTGGCGGGGCCAGACTCATAGCGTGCATTCACAGACGCTTCCTCCCCGCAGTGTCTGCATAGAATCCACGCTATGAGTCTGGCCCTGCCATGGTATGCCAGCTCATCGTAGAGGGGATCCCTGCCAGGTCATCACAGCGCGTTGTGAGCTTGTAGATCTATTTTCAGCATGCAACCAAAAATAAAATTACTTCTCTTTTGTTATACTGGATCTCTTCTCCACTAGTCCCTCTCTAACATTTTAGTCTAGTTTTTATTTGTTGGCGAAATTGTTAACACTAGTCTTAGTTTTAGTCATCGTAGCTTAGATTTTATTTAGTTTTCATGTAGTTTCCATCAGTGAAAAAAATATATAGTCGACGACCATTTTATCAGTTTTAGTACTGCCTACTAAATCAACACTATCCTCAAGGAAGATAAATTAAGGAAAGTACACCAACGTAATTTTCTCTATCCAGCTGGCAGATTTGTCTGCCAGCTGGGTGGCAAACTGTGGCTGAAACAGATGCTGGGGTGCAAGTGGTTTTAATCTTACAAACTGTAGCACAATTGAGCTTAGCACTTTGGGTTATGTTCGTGTTGTTTGCAATACTGTAATTGCTGCTGACTTGGCCCTCCTCGAAGAAGAGATATTTTAATCTCAATGGGTCTCACCTATGTAAATAAGGGTCTAATATATCATACAAATGCAAAGAAGCAATTTCTGAAAGGTCATGTTCCAAGCTGTTAACATTCATCTTAATGTGTGTGTGTGTGTGTGTGTGTGTGTGTGTGTGTGTGTGTGTGTGTGTGTGTGTGTGTGTGTGTGTGTGTGTGTGTGTGTGTGTGTGTGTGTGTGTGTGTGTGTGTGTGTGTGTGTGTGTGTGTGTGTGTGTGTGTGTGTGTGTGTGTGTGTGTGTGCGCGCGTGCGCTTCCACGCATGCAGAAACAACTGACCTGTAGAATTAAGAACAACTAGTCTGGGATAAATTACATCAATACCATTTTCAGGTTTCTGATCTGGTCGGGAACGGAAATTAATAACCATATTTTATTTCAACTCGTAGCGACTAGTCAGACTACAGTAGTATAGTTATCATCATCATCATTTTTCGACCGCGGTCGAGATCATGGATTTCACAATGCCACGCCAGACTTCCCGGTCCCTCATTGCCATCCCCAGTTCCTGCTTACTGATGCATGTGTCCCTAGCGATGACATCAGGGTACGACAGTTTTCTACCTCTGGTCTGCTT